>NC_035448.2:45567505-45800280 GCF_002127325.2 Helianthus annuus | reverse complement strand
TTTGGCTCTCCTGGTCCTCAACATGGCCAAGATAGGTCTCAATCTCGGCAAGTTTCTGCAACAGGAGAAAAAAAGATAAGCTTAGGATCAGATGATCCTCAAGAAAAGCAGGATACACAAACAGGATATGCGAGACGGATAACCAACAGGGGCAGTGATCCTTACCTCATTCACATAGTCAAGGAATTGCTGACGGAGGAGGGGAAATCCTTGTAGATCTTCAGTAGTCTTCCTCTTCTTCCCTTGCCTCGGATAGGTGCTTTGGGAGCTGATACTGAAGGACTGGCAGCAGGAGCCTTCTTCTTTGAAGATGTGACATTGGCAAGATCACTTATCCCAAATTTGGAGGCAGATTTGACAGACCTGGCAGACTTTCCAGCACCTACACAATCAAAAACAAGATAAGTTGCTTTATTAATCAAACAATCCTACATTTAATTTATTTTCTATAAGGATACTTACTTGACATAGTGGCAGATGCAGAGGATACTTCTTGAGAATCTTGGACGGTGACTTGGAAACTTCTGATTCAGGATTAAGCCTTTTAGAAGCTAGGACTCTCTCTTTTGCAGCAGGGTTTAATTTCAGATGAGCAATGGATATAGCTGCACAAGAGATAAAAAGAGATATTAGTGATCCTCATTATATGAGACAGGGCTGATAGTGATCCTTCGAGGATCCTCTATCCTACCATGAGTGGCCCATTCCTTGGGCAGATCCTTCCCATCTGGGATGGAATCCCTCCTAACAAAGAAAAAGCGACGCTTCCAGTTTGTATCGTTCTTAGTAACCTTGAAGACAGGGTGATCTTCCCCGGCTTTCCGTTTCAACAAATACCGGTGAGAACCAAAGGTGGTGAGATCGTAAAACTCAGCTAACTCCGCCATCCCCAGATCAATCCCTTCCTGCTCGATGATCCTCTCGAAGGTATACAGAACCCTCCAGATCATCGGCATAGCTTGGATATATGAGATGCCGGTTAAGGAAAAGAAAGATTGGGTGAACAATGGAAAAGGATATGAATACCCTATGGTAAGTGGAGTAGCAGGAAAAGCCACCCAGGTATCCGAAACAGAGTCACTCAGAGCGGTAGGTGTGAAGGACTTGAAAACAGCATTCGCCGAAAAGCAATGACGAATTCTGTCTATGTGAACATCAGTAAAGCAACACCTCTCAGTAGGAGAATCCTTGATAATCCCCTGGCTTTTTAAGGGACTATCCTTCTTGGAATCCTTGTGTGGAGAATTCCGGAGCAACATGTTTGTGACGAGACGGAAACAGAGTAGAAGCAGAAAACAGAGCAAAGAGAAAAGAAAGAGAGAAAGAGAAGAATACCTGATCAATCTTCGGTGCAGAATATAAAGGGAGTGTATCTTGAATTTAAACTGATCCTCACCCTATCTCCTATTTATAATCATGATCTGCAGGGATTGTCACATCCATGACGTAATGATCGCAACGGCTAGTTCAATATTAACGGCTAGTTATTCGGAGTCGCCCGTTGGAGATAAGATCGAAACAAAATATAACTCGTCAATTTACAATAAACTCCTTATATTTTGGGGGCAATTGTTAGGGCTGGATTTTTAATATAGGTGATCCTTACACGTGATCCTAACCAGTGATCCTTGTTTCTTTGGCAGACAGTGATCCTCAGCCGGACTTCAGGATCAGGATCATGGGACATTATAGGATCCTCATACTAACGATCATCTTCGCTTGATGCAATGTTATTTTTGCAGGAATATCTAGTAGGATACGCTCTAGGCATCATGATCCAGGGACGCGTCTTCACAATTATGGCAAGAGCTTAATTGAAGAAAGACGTTGCACAGGATATGGAAACATGGCTTGATTCATGGGCAGCAATTTAGGCTAGATTGTCTTTATTTCTAAAGGGGTAATGAGCTGATAATTAGTCCTTTTACCTAAAATAGGTCACCTACACTTGTATAAATACCACTCTTCCTCATTCGGAAGAACACACACGACATACAACGCAACTCTCAAACACTTAGACACTCGAAACAATAGTGATCCTTGTACTCAGCTCATTATCATCCGAAGTTGTAATCATTTTGTTCTTATATTGAAGTTTGGTGATCGGTAGTTGCCATCACCCGAGGTTTTTTATACCGGAGATCATATACTGATCAAGGGCTTTTTCCTCGTATAAATCGTTGTGTCTTTGCATCTTTATCACAGAAGTGATCCTTTACTTTTATAATTAACCAAGCATCATACCCCAATTACATAAAGTTTGGTTACATTATCCTTGTGTGATTTTTGACCAAAACAGTTAATTAGAAAATTTTCAAACAATATTTGGATCGTAATGTATTTTGATGCTTTATGTGGTTGTGGATCGTGTTGACTTTTTAGACAACTTTCTGAAATTTTGAATTAATCTATATCGAAACAAATAGTGTTGTGGATTCTCTTGAGCAATCTGATTCGCTTAGTGCCGCGCCCCGATGTTTTCGCCATCAGTTGGGATGTGGCACTAACTGTATGCCCAAGGGAACTTAAAAGTACTTGTGACGTATTTTTTGGTAGTTTATATAAAACACTTGTGATCTCAATAAGGTCTATTTATGCTGCACTTGGAACTCTTTCCAGGCATTATTTATAGCAATGAATGAGAAGTTTGTGAGGTTAGCCTTTGTTATGTTTAGACATTCAGTTTGAGTATGTAAATTTTCATAAGTGGTGTTGGTGTTTGTAGTGGAGGAGGCGGTGGTTGGATGGTGAAGACGGCGGTGGTTGTAGTGGAGGAGGCCATAGATGGATGGTGAAGACGACGATGGGTGGTGGCAGCATATGGTGAAGGAGTGCCGGAGAAGATGGTGGTTTTGTCGGATCTATTTGGGGTTAGGGTTCCGATGGGGGGTGGAGTTGGTGCTTGCAGTGGAGGAGGTGGTGTTTGGATGGTGAAGACGACGGTGGTGGCTGGTGGTCAACGGTAGATGAGTTGTGGTGGTTGTCTTAGAGAGAGAGAGAGAGAGAGAGAGAGAGAGTAAAGAGACAGGGGTAAGTATGGCTGGTGACTTTGTTTTAAAGAGAAAGAAAGGGGTTGAGTGTGTTTAAAGATAGATATTTTTTATTTTTAGATTTAATACAAAATAGCCCCTGCATAAAATTACCTTACAAAATAGTCTTTGGAAAGCTGAAATGACAAGAATGCTCTCATGTGCAAGGCACATGACCAGATTTAACCAAAAAATCTAACTGGGTTTGGCCTAAAGGACATAACGTGCAAGATTTTGGAACATTAAGTACAGAACTTCTCAACTTTTACGCTAAATGACACCACCTGCAATTTGGTGTAAACATAAAGGACAAAACTTGTAGTTTTTTTTTTCTAATTTCACTTATGTTTATTGTATTGAAAAGTTGTTGGAACATTACCATAGATTTTAATTGACATGAAATTTTCTTGCATTTGAAAATTAGGCAATGATTCTAGAGTTACTTTGCTGCAACCACCATTAGTCTGGTCATGTTCATTTGTTTTTCTCTTTGCTGTTTATAAAGGGTATACATTCAAATGTATGTCATTTAATTTAATGGGTGTCTTTTCTTTGCATGGTTTTTTAGTTTGTGAATTATATATGTAACTAGTATTTTAATCGTGTAACGTGTTTGTGGCGGTAGTGTTGAAAAAAGTAACTCGAATTCTTACCGTCAGATATATGACCTGATTTGTTTCCGAACAAAATTTATGTCAAATGTTGACTAACTGAAATCACACATAAAAATCACACATAAATTTTGTCCAAGGACCTCACTTATTACTGAGAAAAAATACGTCGAAACCTAAACAAACTTTGATTTATACGAAACGTACTTAAAAATAAGCACACAAGAATATAGTGTTTTTTAAGTTAAATAATGGTATCGCGCGTTGCAACGACATCGAAACGTAAAGTAACTCACGTAACACACTGGTAAATAATATGAGAAGGTCGGCGGAGAAGACAATTGAGGAGGTAAAAGCATATTCTCTTGCAGGGCCGGCCCGAAGGGTGTGCGGGATGGACGACGGCTCAGGCCCTCGGAAGCCTAATTTTTTATTAGTTTTACACTGTAAAGTTAGAATATATACGCAACGAATCGGAAAAAATACTATCTTAAAACATTTGGTTTGGTGGTTTGAAAGTCACTTTAATAATAAGAAGACACGTGTTCTAATCCCGGCATCCTCAATTTTGTTTATCTTTTTGTTTCTTGTCTATTTATTAAATGTAAATTGTTAGGGCTGGATTTTTATGACCTATGATCCTTACTTGGTATCCTAACAAGTGATCCTTGTTTCTTTGGCAGATAGTGATCCTCAGAAGAGCTCCAGGATCAGGATCATGGATCATCCTAAGGATCCTCATACTAACGATTGTTCTCTTTGGATTTAATGTTGTTTTGCAGGAATTACGAGTTGGACCAGGTCTTAGCAACGTAAACAAGGAATCTGTCACGCTAATTTCGCACATGCATAATCAAAGATGGACGTTATGGAGAATATGGAAACTCAGCACAATTCAAGGGCAATTAATTAGGCTAAATTTACTTCTATTTCTAAAGGGGTAACGAGCTAGTAGTTAGGTGATTTGCCTAAAATACTGTTTTGGTCAAAAATCACACAAGGATAATGTAACCAAACTTTATGTAAACGGGGTATGATGCTTGGTTAATTATGAAAGTAAAGGATCACTTCTGTGATAAAGATGCAAAGACACAATGATTTATACGAGGAAAAAGCCCTTGATCAATGTATGATCTCCGGCATAAAAAACCTCGGGTGATGGCAACTACCGATCACCAACTTCAATATAAGAAAAATATAGTTACAACTTCGGATGATAATGAGCTGAGTACAAGGATCACTATTGTTTTGAGTGTCTAAGTGTGTGAGAATTGTGTTGTATGTCGTGTGTCCTCTTCCAAATGAGGAAGAGTGGTATTTATACAAGTGTAGGTGACCTATTTTAGGTAAAAGGACTAATTATCAGCTCATTACCCCTTTAGAAATAAAAGACAATCTAGCCTAAATTGCCGCCCATAAATCAAGCCAAGTTTCCATATCCTGTGCAACGTCTATCTCCGATTAAGCTCTTGCCATAATTGTGAAGACGTGTCCCTTGATCATGATGCTAAGAGCGTATCCTGCTAGATGTTCCTGCAAAATAACATTGCATTAAGCGGAGGTGACCGTTAGTATGAGGATCCTATAATGGTCCATGATCTTGATCCTGAAGTCCTGCTGAGGATCACTATCTGCCAAAGAAACAAGGATCATTGGTTAGGATCACGTGTAAGGATCATGTATAATAAAATTCCAGCCCTAACAATTGCCCCCAAAATATAAGGAGTTTATTGTAAATTGACGAGTTGTATTTTGATCTTATCTCCAACGGGCAACTCCGAATAACTAGCCGTTAATATCGAACTAGCCGTTGCGATCATTACGTCACAGATGTGACAATCCCTGCAAATCATGATTATAAATAGGAGATAGGGTTGGGATCACTCTGCATTTAAATTCGAGATATCTTCCCTTTATAATCGCTGCCGAAGATCGATCAGGTATTCTCTTTTCTTCTCTTTTCATTCTTCCTTCTCTTGCTCTGTTTTTCTGCTGTGAGAATGTTGCTCCGAAACTCTCCCCATAAGGATCACGAGAAGAGCAGTCCCCTGAAAAGCCAAGGGATCATTAAGGATTCTCCTACGGAGAGATGTTGTTTTACCGATTCTCATGTAGATAGGATTCGTCATTGCTTCCCGGCGGATGCTGTTTTCAAATCCTTCACATCCACTGCTTTGAGTGATTTTGTTTCAGACACCTGGGTGATCTTTCCTGCAACTCCATTTACCATAGGATATTCGTATCCTTTTCCGGCCTTCACCCAATCTTTCTTTTCTCTGACCGGCATATCTTATATCCAAGCTATGCCGATGATCTGGAGGGTCTTGTATACCTTCGAGAGGATCATGGCAGAGCTGGCCGCGCTTTATGATCTTACCACGTTTGGTTCTCATCGATATTTGTTGAAACGGAAGGCCGGGGAGGATCACCCTGTTTTGAAAGTTACCAAAAATGACACAAATTGGAAGCGTCGTTTCTTCTTTGTGAGAAGGGATTCCCTCCCTAATGGGAATGATCTGCCCAAGGAGTGGGCCACTCATGGTAGGGTAGAGGATCCTCGAAGGATCACTATCAGTCCTGTCTCATATGATGAAGATCACTAATGTCTTTTTTCCTTTGTCTTTTGTGCAGCTGTTTCCGTTGCTCACCTAAAATTGACCCCTGCTGCAAGAGAAAGAGTGTTAGCTTTTAAAAAGCTTGATCCTGAGGTCAGAAGTTTTCAAGTCACCATCCAAGATTCACAAGAAGTATCCTCCGCATCTGCCACAATGTCAAGTAAGTATCCTTACCAAAAAGTAAGTTCTATGCAAAAATATTAAATAAGTTAGGAGACTTATCTTGTTTTGATTGTGTAGGTGCTGGGAAATCTGCTAAGTCTGCCAAGTCTGCCTCCTTGTTTGGGATTGATGATCTTGCCAACGTCAAGTCTTCGAAAAAGAAGACTTCTGCTGCTAGTCCTTCTGCTTCAGCCCCTAAATTACCCATTAGGGGTAAGGGAAAGAAGAGGAAGGTTTCTGAGGATCTTCAAGGATTTCCCCTAATTCGCCAGCGGTTTCTTGATTCTGTCAACGAGGTTAGGATCACTGCCCCTGTTGGTTATCCTGATGGTTTTTGAGGATCACCCGTGTCTGACGTCATATCCTGTTGTTTTTGCAGAAACTTACTGAAATAGAATCTTATGTTAGCCACGTTGAAGATCAGGATCGCCAGATTGCCGACCTTCAACAGATGGGTGTGCTGAAGGATCTCAAGATCGCTGATCTTGAGAAGGAGATCCGGGCTGTTAAGGATGAGGCTGTCAAAGCATTGATCAAGTTTGATTATGAGAAGCATGACATTACTCAGGACGCTAAGGTCTCTACCGCGATAGCTATGTATAAGATACAACTGCAGATGGCTACGGAGGCTCAGGATCCTTCCTTTGATAAGAGCACATGGGATGTTGAAGGCTGGAAGGCAAGGCTAGCAGAGTTGGAGGATGACGATGATGCTGAGGATATCCCTATGCTTGAAGGTGGAGATGCTGGTAAGGATCAGGGGGAGGCAAGTGGAGCTGGTGGTGATGGTGCAGCGAAGGTTTGAGCTGCAAGATTGGGCGATGATGGAAACTTCTAGACATAGCCGGAGCCCAGTTTTTTTTAAATTTTGATAGTAGTTTGTGGTATTTGAAACAATTATGGTCTGTAATCTTCGAACAATAGTTTTTAGGGTTAAGGATCCTGGATCCTTTGAACAGTAGGTAGGATTGCAAAAGGTGGAGGGATCCTCTGTTTGGGGGATGAAGCCTCTGTGATCCTGCCGCTTTTAATTTCCTGCACAATGCTAAGACCGCATAGACAATGGACACCCTTTGCCAACCCATGTGGACGGGCCACGTTTTGCTGGCAGAAACGTGGGTTGGCAATTTTGACAACTTTTTGAAAGGGTTAAAGATCCTTTTGTTTAATAATATAACTTTAATTTTTCTGGCTTATCTCGTGTTGTTATCCTTATCTTCTTGTTTCTTGATTGTTTTTGTAGTATATTTAAAGTAACAAGGGTTGAAAATATGTTATCCAAATTTAGGATATGATCCCAGATCAAATATCCTGATATTGAAAATTTTCAAAGTACTTTAATTCAAGGATCATAGGTTTGGTTGTCAAAGTGTACGGGTCGGGTAGGATAGTGAGTATAATCAAAATGGTCAAGGATCATACCTGAGGATCCAAGTTAGGATCCTAACCTTCAATCGAGACAATCGTAGATAAGATTTTGATGGATAATAAGGATTAAGGATCCTTATGTGGTCTAACTTTGATAATCCTGAAAAACGAAGCACAACTTGGGACTAAGCCAATGTAAGAAATAAATTAGTAACTGGGGGCACGCCCAAAGGGTAACTGAGAATGATCCCGGAGGATCACTGGGGACAAGCCCATAGGATAACTGAGAATGATCCCGGAGGATCACTGGGGACAAGCCCAAAGGATAACTGGGGACAAGCCCAAAGGATCGTATGTAAACTGGAGTATGGCCCTTTCTGGCGACTATCCAAACTTAGTGACATGAAAATGTCAAAACCTTAGCTAACGTGAAAACGTTAGAAACCTTAGGAACGGATGTATGGTACGTCTACCATTATACGTAGGATCCTAAATATAGCCAGTACGATGAGGTTGTCAGCCCCGGAAGTGGGTACTGGTCCCAAAGACGTGAACTATATCAGGATCATCGTGCGCTGCTGGCGGAAACTGGGGATAATCCCAAGGATAACTGGGGTTGGACCCAAGAATCTGCGGTGCTTTTGAAGATCTTTGACGATATGCTGAAGATACCTGAACTATCATAACTCAAATGTTTCGTGAGTAGAGGATGAAGGATACATGATCCTTATCCTTAGGTAAAAAGTAAGAAAATGCAATAGTTTCTAGGATAAGCATATTACCAGAGTAAGGATCACTGATATCACCGGGATCCTTCAAGGATACTTCAATGTAAGGATCACATGCATGAAGGATCATGTTCACATGAAATATTTCTTTAAGTGAACAACATTCCAGGCTCTTGGCAACAAGTTTCCTTCCATGGTTAGCAACCTGTATGCCCCCTTTCCTGCTTCAGCTTCAATCAAGTAGGGACCTTCCCATTTTGGTGCTAACTTCCCGTCAGCAGGATTGATAGTATTTTGAAATGCTTTTCTCAACACCATATCTCCGACTTGGAATTTCCTTAATCTGACATTTTTGTTGTAGGCACCAGCCATTCTTTGTTGGTAGCTTGCCATCCTTATCCTAGCTAGATCCCTGATTTCTTCAATAGTATCCAAATCCTGAGCTAGAATTGTAGCATTTTCTTCAGGATCACGAGCACTTGTTCTAGCAGTTGGGATCACCATTTCTGTTGGGATCACTGCTTCTGCCCCAAATACTAAAGAGAAAGGTGTTTGACCAGTAGCATTCTTGGGAGTTGTTCTATCAGCCCATAGCACATAAGGTAACTCCTCTGCCCATTTCCCCTTCTTGGATCCTAGCTTCTTCTTCAGATTGTTGATGATGATCTTGTTGGATGATTCTGCTTGACCATTGGCTTGTGGATGAACTGGTGTTGATGTTATCATCTTGATTCCCCAACTGTCACAAAAGTTAGTGGTTCTGCTTCCAATGAATTGGGAGCCATTATCACATACAATTTCAGAGGGGATGCCAAATCTAGTTATAATGTTTCTTTTAATGAAGGATATGACTTCCTTTTCTCTGACTTGGGCGAAGGCTTCAGCTTCTATCCACTTAGAAAAATAGTCAGTCATGGCAAGCATAAATACTTTTCCACCAGGTGCTTTAGGAAGCTTGCCAACTATATCCATTCCCCATCTCATGAATGGCCAAGAGGATGGTATTGGGTGTAAAAATTCAGCTGGCTGATGGAGGATATTGCTATGTCTTTGGCAAGGATCACACTTCTTAGCATACTCTACAGCATCCCTTTTCATGGTTGGCCAGTAGTATCCTGTTCTAAGGATCCTCGAGAACAATGCTCTGCCCCCGGTGTGGTTTCCACAATCTCCTTCGTGGAAATCTTTCAATACTTCTTCAATTTCAGGATCCTCAATACATCTCAAATATGGTCCTGCAAGAGATCGCTTATATAATACATCATTCAAAATTGTGAACTGAGATACCTTAATCCTGAAAGCTCTAGGATTTTCTTCCATCGGAAGCTCCCCGTGTTGCAAGTATCTCATGATTGGTGAGATCCATAATCCTGAATAAGGTTGAGCTTCTTCACTAGGGATCATCGCAGTATCCTCTTCTATTTCCATGGCCACCTGATTTTTGATAGCAGGAGCCAGGATATGGATGATAGGGATACTTATATCTTCTGGAATCTTCAAGGATGATCCTAGGTTGGCCAATGCATCAGCCTCTGTGTTTTCCTCCCTTGGTACCTGTGTCAAGCTGAAAGAAACAAAGGAGAGTGCCAATTCTTTGACTATCTCTAAATACTTGGTTAGTTTTTCACCTTTAACAGCATAGGACCCATTAAAGTGATTAGTGATCAACAATGAGTCTACATATACTTCGAGATATTTTACCCCCATATCCTTAGCGATTTGCAAGCCAGCAATTAAGGCTTCATATTCAGCCTCATTGTTAGTTGCTTGGAATTCACAGGCTATGGAGTGGGGTATTATGTCCCCCTGTGGCGATTTTAGTAGGATCCCGAGCCCTGTGCCCTTGACATTTGAGGATCCGTCAGTGTGTAATATCCAAGGATCCTTGGTTTCATCCAGCTGCTGGACCTCCAATTCTGCTTCTTTTTGTAGATCACTACTGAAATCAGCCACAAAGTCAGCTAAGGCTTGTGATTTAATGGCTGTTCTTGGTTCATATCTTATATCATGGGCACTAAGCTTCACTGCCCACTTAGCCATTCTCCCTGACATCTCCGGTTTCCTGAGGACATTCTTAATTGGAAAATTAGTTTTAACAACAATAGTATGGGTTTCAAAATAATGCCTTAACTTAGTGGATGCCATGATTAATGCAAGAATAAGTTTTTCGAGGTGTGAGTACCTGGATTCGGCATCAAGTAGACTTTTACTTACATAGTAGATAGGATATTGTGTACCTTCGTGATCCTTGACAAGGACAGCACTTACAGCGGTTGAGGATACCGCCAGGTATAAGGATAACACATCTCCTTTTTCCGGTTTTGCTAATGCTGGTGCTGAGGACATATATTCTTTAAGGGCTTGTAAAGCGTTCTCATGCTTCTCAGTCCATTCAAACTTCTTATTCTTCCTTAGGATATCGTAAAATTCTTTGCATTTTTCTGAGGATTTCGATATGAACCTGTTCAGAGCTGCTATCCTGCCTGTCAGTCTTTGAACATCCTTGGCATTGGCAGGAGATTTGATATTTACTAATGCTTTGATTTGTTCCGGGCTTGCTTCAATGCCCCTCTGAGTTACCATGTATCCTAGGAACTTTCCTGCCTTAACACCAAAATGGCATTTTGAAGGATTAAGTTTCATGTTGTAATTATCAAGGATATCGAATGCTTCTTCCAAGTCCCTTAGGTGATCCTCAGCTTTCTTTGACTTGACCACCATATCATCTATGTACACCTCCATAGTTTTTCCAATTTGATCTTTGAACATCATATTTACCAGCCTTTGATATGTTGCACCTGCATTTCTTAGTCCAAAAGGCATGGCAATATAACAATATAAACCGGTTGGGGTCATAAAGGCTGTATCCTCTTGGTCAGATGGTTCCATCTGAATTTGTTGGAATCCAGATGATGCATCCATAAAGGTCAATAGTTCATGCCCCGCCGTTGCATCCACCATGGAGTCAATGTGGGGTAATGGGAAAGGATCCTTGGGACATGCCTTATTCAAATCAGTGAAATCGACACATACCCTCCACTTTCCATTTTTCTTTTGGACAACAACCACATTGGCTAACCATTTTGGATATTTTACTTCTCTGATCATACCTGCTCGAAGTAGTCTCTCTACTTCTTCTTGGATAATGGCATTCCTTTCTGGTGCAAACTTCCTCCTTTTTTGATGGATTGGTTTGATAGACCTGTCAATGCCAAGTTTGTGAGTAATAATATCCTTAGATATACCTGTCATGTCTTCATGTTTCCAAGCAAAGGTGGATTTTCGTCTTTTGAGGAAGGATAGTAAATCTTCTTTCATCTTGCCAAGGATCCCTGACCCAATATAGATTTTTGACTCAGGATCACTAGGATCCAAAAGGGTTTCGTCCACATCCTGTTCCCTTGCCTCCAAGACGTTCCTTGGAGGATACTGTAATTGCTATTGCTCCCTTGGCTTCGATGTTGGCTTCATATATGAGGTATAACAATCCTTAGCCTCCTGCTGATCACTGTCGATCTTGATTATCCCCCATGGGCTAGGGAGCTTCACACATTGATGGTAGGTGGATGGGACTGCTTTCATATCGTGTATCCAAGGCCTGCCAAGGATAACGTTGCAACAAGATAAACAGTCAATAACACAAAATTTCTGATAATTATGTAATCCTTCCACGTAGATTGGGAGTTTGATGTCCCCCAGAGTTTTCTTTGTTTCTCCACTGAATCCTACAAGCACGGAGGATCTCGGTGTGATGTCTGATTCTGGGATACCCATTTTCTTCAGAACATCAAGCTGGATAATGTTCACTGAGCTTCCTCCATCGATAAGGATCCTGCGGACAAAATGGTTAGAGATAAAGAGAGTAATAACTAAACTATCATGATGAGGATCCTGAATGTTAATGCGATCATCCTCATCAAATGTTATCGTCTTCCCTTCTGAAACACTTGATGTTCTAATAGGCCTCTCTCCATTATCCATTTTTGATTCTTTTGCATGTCTTTTGGCCGCCGAGAAGGATGTACCACAGATGTCTGATCCTCCGGATATAAAGTTGATCACTTGTGCATTTGCCGGAGGTGCTGGAGCTTTTTCGGGGATCTTTTCAGGATCCTGGGTCCTTTGCTTTTTTCTCCCCAGCAATTCTTTTAGATGCCCCTTGCTTAGCAGGTATCCAATTTCTTTTCTTAAGGCTATGCAATCTTCAGTTAGATGCCCGAAATCCTCGTGGTATGCACACCATTTTGACTTGTCTTTAGTCCCGGATGGTTTATCAATCTTCCTGGGCCACCTAGCTTTTTCCCCTAGGTTCTGCATTGCAAGGATCAGTTCATGATTATCAACAGAAAAACAATATTCTGAGATTGGAGGATATTCTTCATCATCCTCTTCCTGGTCAACAGCATGCACATTCTTATTTTCACTTCTATGGTAGGATTTGAATTTGTTGCTCTTGAAGGAGGATCCTTGCTTATCTTGTTTTGAAGATCCTACTTGTCTCTCCTGGATCCTCTTGTCATCCTCTAGCCGGATGAACCTGAGTGCCCGAGTTCTTACTTCATCTAAGTTCCTGCATGGTGTCATAACAAGATCATCATAGAATAATGAATCCTTAAGCAGTCCCATTTTGAAGGCTTCAACAGCCGTAGCCGTATCCAAGTTGGGAATGTCCAAGGATTCTTTACTAAATTTAGTTATATAATCTCTTAATGATTCATTATGACTTTGGGTTACCCTATATAAATCACTGGTTAATCTTTCAAATTTTCTACTACAGGAGAATTGGTTGTTGAATAAATTAACTAAATTAGCAAATGAAGTAATAGAGTAAGGGGGAAGACTTAGTAGCCATTTAAGAGTTGATCCAGTAAGAGTGGATCCAAATCTTTTACATAAGCATGCTTCCTTCAATTTTTCTGGGATAGGATTGATCTCCATCCTTTCCCTGTATTGTGCTACGTGTTCCTCTGGATCCGTTGTACCGTCATACAGCTTCATAGTAGGGATATGGAACCTTTTGGGTACCTCTGCATCACAGATTGGTGGTGCAAAACGAGATACCTTATGGCTCCCATCTGCAATTTCAGGTATAGGTCTAACTACTCCCGGAACACTCGAGATCATGTCCTTTAGTTTCTGTAATTCCCTGGCCATAGCATGATTGACACCTGTATCCTGCATTAATCCATGGTTAGTGGCAAGATAATTATTTAAAGTGTTACCTCCCATTGGGTTCAAATTAGGAACAGTGGTTGTGAATCCAAGTTGCTGGGATTCAGGGACAATGGAGGGACCAGTGGAGGCTATGGTCTGCATCGGAATGAAGTCCCCTTGATGGACATCCGGATTTCCTGTTTGCAAACTTCTTAGGGATCCTGGCATTGGGAAGGATCCTGGTATCTGAGACGATCCTGGAACAAAGGAGGATCCTTGAACCTGGAGTGATCCTGGAACAAAGGAGGATCCTTGAACCTGGGATGATCCTGGGACAAAATAGGATCCTTGAAGTTGCTGTGTTCCAGGATAGACTCCTGAATTCATGAAGGATCCCATATACTGAGGATAGGATCCTGCTGGCTGAAAATGTGAGCCTGATGTCTGAGTCATTGCTGCCGACTTGAGATGTAATCCTCTTGACTCCCCTATGATTTGTACGTCCGGGGTCCCCGATGGCTGGGAAGTGATCATTGGAGTCTCGAAGCTCAAGGATTTGGGCATCAGTGGGGAATGATCCTCTGCCGCTTTCTTTTGTCTTTTGAGGTCTCCAATTTCCCTGAGGATCCTGTCATTAGTCTCATCCTGCCGCTGCATACGATCCTTCATCTGCAAAATTAAAGCAAACACATCACTAGTACTGGGAATAGAAGAATTCATAGCAGAAGAAGATGGAGGTTTAGAGGAAGTAGGAGTTGGTCTCTTCTCAGTATTTCTCTGAGATCCTGCCGGTGGAGGAGGCAGAGTGGTCTGTGATGAGGTGACTGCAGACATCGCCGTGGACGTGTTCTTCAACGATGAAGCCATGTAACTCTTCGAAATGATTTCGAACAAAAGATTTTCTTATGAATGAAGCACCAATTGCCCCACGGTGGGCGCCAAACTGTTTTGGTCAAAAATCACACAAGGATAATGTAACCAAACTTTATGTAAACGGGGTATGATGCTTGGTTAATTATGAAAGTAAAGGATCACTTCTGTGATAAAGATGCAAAGACACAATGATTTATACGAGGAAAAAGCCCTTGATCAATGTATGATCTCCGGCATAAAAAACCTCGGGTGATGGCAACTACCGATCACCAACTTCAATATAAGAAAAATATAGTTACAACTTCGGATGATAATGAGCTGAGTACAAGGATCACTATTGTTTTGAGTGTCTAAGTGTGTGAGAATTGTGTTGTATGTCGTGTGTCCTCTTCCAAATGAGGAAGAGTGGTATTTATACAAGTCTAGGTGACCTATTTTAGGTAAAAGGACTAATTATCAGCTCATTACCCCTTTAGAAATAAAAGACAATCTAGCCTAAATTGCCGCCCATAAATCAAGCCAAGTTTCCATATCCTGTGCAACGTCTATCTCCGATTAAGCTCTTGCCATAATTGTGAAGACGCGTCCCTTGATCATGATGCTAAGAGCGTATCCTGCTAGATGTTCCTGCAAAATAACATTGCATTAAGCGGAGGTGACCGTTAGTATGAGGATCCTATAATGGTCCATGATCTTGATCCTGAAGTCCTGCTGAGGATCACTATCTGCCAAAGAAACAAGGATCATTGGTTAGGATCACGTGTAAGGATCATGTATAATAAAATTCCAGCCCTAACAAATACAACCACACACACTTGTATAAATTGCACTCTTCAGCATTTGGAAGACACAACACATTTCTCACACGCTCTAGCATACGATACTATAGTGATCCTTGTACCTAGCTCCTTACCATCCGAAGTTGTAAACATTGTTTGTTATATTGAAGTTTGGTGATCGGTAGTTTCCATCACCCGAGGTTTTTTATGCCGGAGATCATTCATTGATCAAGGGCTTTTTCCTCGTATAAATCCTTGTGTCACTTGTGCAATTTTCATTATAGTGATCCTTATCTTTGTTCATCATACCAAGCATCATTCCCCGTTTACAAAGAGTTTGGTTGCATTATCCTTGTGTGATTTTTGACCAAAAACAGTTTGGCGCCCACCGTGGGGCAATTGGTGCTTCATTCATAAGAAAGTTTTTCTGATTGGTGATCATTCCGGAACGTTGCATGGCTTCATCGTTGAAGAATACCTCCACAGCGATGTCTGCAGTCAACTCATCTCAGGGCATTCCACCTTTGCCTCCACCACCAGCTGGATCTCAGAAAAATGCTGAGAAGAGACCGACTCCTATTTTCTCTAAACCTTCATCTTCTTCTGCTCTAACTTCTTCTGCTCCCAGTACTAGTGATATATTTACTTTGATTTTGCAGATGAGGGATCGTATGCAGCAGAAGGATGAAACTAATGACAGGATCCTCAAGGAACTCGGAGATCTCAAAAGGCAAAAGAAAACGGCAGAGGATCATTCCCCACTAATGCCCAAATCTTTGAATTTTGATACTCCGATGATTACTTCTCAGCCATCAGAGGCCCCAGACATTCAACATATGGGTGGATTAAGAGGAGTGTATTTCGGCCCAGCAGCGGTGACTCAGGCATCAGGATCATATTTCCAACCGGCAGGATCCTATACTCAGCATATGGGATCCTTCATGAACTCAGGATCCTCCTTCGTTCCAGGATCATCCCAGGTTCAAGGATCCTCCTTCGTTCCAGGATCATCCCAGGTTCAAGGATCCTCCTTTGTTCCAGGATCATCCCATGTTCAGGGATCCCTTCAGATACCAGGATCCTTGAAGAATTTGCAAACAGGAAGTCCAGATGTCCATCAAGGAGATTTTATTCCAATGCAGACCATTGCTTCCACTGGTCCCTCCATCATCCCAGAATCCCATCAATATGGATTCACACCCAATGTTCCTAACTTGAACCCGATGGGAGGTAACACTTTTAATAATTCTCTTACCACTAACCATGGATTCATGCAGGATACAGGTATCAACCATGCTATGGCCAGAGAACTGCAGAAACTGAAGGATATGATATCAAGTGTTCCAGGGGTAGTCAAACCTATCCCGGAGATTGCAGACGGAAGCCATAAGGTATCTCGTTTTGCACCACCAACTTGTGATGCTGAGATACCCAAAAGATTCCATATCCCTACTATGAAGCTGTATGATGGTACGACGGATCCTGAGGAACACATAGCACAATACAGGGAGAGGATGGAGATCAATCCAATTCCAGAAAGGTTAAAGGAACCATGTCTGTGCAAGGGATTTGGATCCACTCTTACTGGATCAGCTCTTAAATGGCTGCTAAGTCTTCCCCCTTACTCTATTACTTCGTTTGCTAATTTAGTTAACTTATTCAATAATCAATTTTCTTGTAGTAGAAAATTTGAACGATTGACTAGCGATTTATACAGGATAATTCAGGGTCATAATGAATCATTAAGTGATTATATAACCAAATTTAGTAAAGAATCCTTGGATATTCCTAACTTGGATGTGGCCACAGCTGTTGAGGCCTTCAAGATGGGATTGCTTAAGGATTCATTGTTCTATGATGATCTTGTTATGACACCATGCAGGAACCTAGACGAAGTAAGAACTCGGGCACTCAGGTTCATCCGGCTAGAGGATGACAAGAGGATCCAGGAGAGACAAGTAGGATCCTCAAAACAAGAAAAGCAAGGATCCTCTTTCAAAAGCAACAAATTCAAATCCTATAACAGAACTGACAACCAGAATGTGCATGCTGTTGACTAAGAAGAGGATGATGAAGATTATCCTCCGATTTCTGAATACTGTTTTTCCGTTGATAACCATGAACTAATCCTTGCAATGCAGAATCTAGGAGAAAAGGCCAGATGGCCTAGAAAAAATGACAAACCAGTCGCAGCTAAAGATAAATCAAAGTGGTGTGCATACCATGAGGATTTTGGGCATTTGACAGAGGAATGCATCGCATTACGAAAGGAAATTGGATATCTGCTGAGCAAGGGGCATTTGAAAGAATTGTTGGGAAGAAAAAAGCAAAGGACTCAGGATCCTGAAAGAATCCCTGAAAGAGCTCCAGCTCCTCCGGCAGATGCACAAGTGATCAACTTTATTTCTGGAGGATCAGACATCTGTGGTGTTTTGGTCAAAAATCACTTAAAGATAATGCAACCAAACTTTATGTAAACGGGGAATGATGCTCGGTATGATGAACAAAGTGAAGGATCACTCAAATGTAAAATGCACAAGTGACACAAGGATTTATACGAGGAAAAAGCCCTTGATCAATGAATGATCTCCGGCATAAAAAACCTCGGGTGATGGAAACTACCGATCACCAAACTTTAATATAACAAATAATGGTTACAACTTCGGATGGTAACGAGCTAGGTACAAGGATCACTATAGTATCGTATGCTAAAGCGTGTGAGAAGTGTGTTGTGTCTTCCGAATGTTCAAGAGTGCCATTTATACAAGTGTGTGTGGTTCTATTTTAGGCAAATCACCTAACTACTAGCTCGTTACCCCTTTAGAAATAGAAGTAAATTTAGCCTAAATAATCGCCCTTGAATTGTGCTGAGTTTCCATATTTGCCATAACGTCCATCTTTGATTATGCATGTGCGAGATTATCATGACAGATTCCTTGTTTACGTTGCTAAGACCGGTTCCAACTCTTAATTCCTGCAAGATAATATTAAGTCCAAAGAGAACAGTCGTTAGTATGAGGATCCTTGGAATGATCCGTGATCCTGATCCTGGAGCTCCTCTGAGGATCACTATCTGCCAAAGAAACAAGGATCACTTGTTAGGATCACATGTTAGGATCATATGTAAGGATCATAGGTCATAAAAATCCAGCCCTAACAATTGCCCCCAAAATATAAGGAGTATTTAGGTAATATAAACGAGTTATATTTTGCTGAATCTTATCTCTAACTAACTCAACGGATATATAGCCGTTAAGGTGGAACTATCCGTTATGGTCTGACGTCATGGAGGTGACAGCCCTGCACAATCATGATTATAAATAGAAATAGGGATAGGATCGAATGCATTTAAATTCAAAGCAACTCCCTTTATAACCGTATTCAGAAGATCATCCAGGTATTCTCCTTTTCATCTTCTTCTCTCTTGCTCTGTTTTTCTTCTTCTTCTATTCTTCTGTAAAAGATATTGCTCCGGAACTCCCCCTGCAAGGATCCTAAAAAGAACAGCCCCTTAAAGGGTCAAGGGATCATCAAAGATTCCCCCTCCGAGAGGTGTTGCTTCACCGACCTCCAAATCGATAAAATCCGTCGTTGTTTCCCGGCGGGAACCCTTTTCAAGTCTTTTAGTCCTACCACTTTGAGTGATTTCATCTCTGAGACTTGGGTAGCTTTCCCGGTCACCCCTTTCTTGATAGGATATTCGTATCCTTTTCCTCAATTCACCCAATCTTTTTTCTCCCTTACCGGCATCTGCTATATCCAGGCTATGCCGATGATCTGGAGGGTGTTATACACCCTGGAAAGGATCATTGAGCAAGAGGGTATTGACCTCGGTATGGCGGAGTTGGGTGAGATGTATGATCTCACAACTTTTGGATCCCACCGATATTTGTTCAAGCGAAAAGCTGGAGAGGATCACCCTGTTTTCAAAGTGACCAAAAATGACACGAACTGGAAGCGACGATTCTTTTTTGTTAGGAGAGATTCCATCCCTAATGGGAAGGATTTGCCCAAGGAGTGGGCTACCCATGGTAGGATAGAGGATCCTGGAAGGATCATCATAGAACTTGTTCCTTAGGATAAGGATCACTAACATTTTCTTGTTTATTGTGCAGCTATATCCGTTGCTCATCTTAGGTTGACTCCTGCTGCAAAAGAGAGACTCTTGGCCTTTAAGAAGCTTGATCCGGAGATAAGAACTTTCTAGGTTGCCACCCAGGATTCTCAAGAAGTATCCTCTGCCTCTGTCACAATGTCAAGTAAGTATCCTCATTTAAAAAGTAATTCTGTGTAGGATTTTCAAGTTTAATTAGAATACTTATCTTATTTTGGTTGTGTAGGTGCTGGAAAATCCTCTAAGTCTGCTTCAAAGTTCGGCATCGATGATCTTACCAATGTCAAATCCGCAAAGAAGAAGACTCCTGCTGCTAGCCCAACTGCTTCAGCCCCTAAAGCACCTATTAGGGGTAAAGGAAAGAAGAGAAAGGCCTCTGAGGATTTACAAGGTCTGCCCCTGCTCCGCCAACAGTTTCTGGACTACTTCAACGAGGTAAGGATCACTGCCCTTGTTTGTTATCCTGACAGTTTTGAGGATCACTTGTTTCTGACGTTATGTCTTGTTTTCCTTGCAGAAATTTGCTGAGATAGAGACTTATGTTGGCCACGTCGAGGATCAAGACCGCCAAATTGCTGACCTCCAACAGATGGGTGTGCTGAAGGATCTTAAGATAGTTGATCTTGAGAAGGAGCTCCGGGCCACCAAGGATAATGCCGCCAGGATGCTGATCAATTTTGATTATGAGAAGCATGAGATTACCCAGGATGTCAAGGTCTCTGCTGCAATCACCATGTATAAGATCCAGCTGCAGATGGCTATGGAGGCTCAGGATCCTGCCTTCGACAAAAGCACATGGGATGTAGAGGGTTGGAAGGCGAGGCTAGCAGAGCTTGAGGATGATGAAGAGGCTGAGGAGATCCCGATGCTTGAGGGTGGAGAGGCTGGCAAGGATCATGCTGGTGAGGCAAGTGGAGCTGGTGGTGATGGTGCAGCGAAGGATTGAGCTGCAGGATTGGGCGATGAAGGAAACTTCTAGACATAGCCGGAGCCCAATTTTTTTTGTTTGGTGGTTGTGATGTTTTAAAACAATTATGTTCTGTATTTGAACAATAGTTTAGGGTTGAAGATCCAGGATCCTGTGAACAATAGGTAGGATTACAAATGGTGGAGGGATCCTCTGTTTGGGGGATGAAGCCATTGTGATCCTGCCGCCTTTTAATTTCCTGCATGCTATGACCGCACAAACAATGGACACCCTTTGCCAACCCATGTGGACGGGCCACGTTTTGCTGGTAGAAACGTGGGTTGGCAATTTTTACAACTTTGAAGGGTTTTAAACCTTTGTTAATAAAATAACTCTAATCTTTTTGGCTTATCTTGTATTGTTATCCTTTTAATTTCCAATTGTTTTGATACATATTTGTTTGAGCAAGAAAAGAAGCAAATTATGTTTAAGAAAGTTAGGATATGATCCTGGATCAAATATCCTATAATCGAAAATTTTCAAAGTAGTTTATTTTAAGGATCATAGGTTCAGTTGTCAAAGTCTAAGGGTTATTCAAACAAATAATGAATGAAGTTGAAAATAGTTAAGGATTATACCTGAGGATCCAACTTAGGATCCTATTCTTTAGTCAGGATAACTATAAGTGAAACTTTAATGGGTAATAAGGATTAAGGATCCTTAACTGTTTAACTTCGAGAACCTGAAAAATAGAACATAACTTGGGACTAAGCCAATATAGAAGATAAGTTAGTAACTGGGGACATGCCCAAAGGATAACTGGGGACAAGCCCAAAGGATCACTGGGGACAAGCCCGAAGGATAACTGGGGACAAGCCCAAGGATCGTATGTAAACTGGAGTATGGCCCTCACTGACGACTATCCAAACTTAGTGACATGAAAATGCCAAAACCTTAGCTAACGTGAAAACGTTAGAAACCTTAGGAATGGATGTATGGTACGTCTACCATTATACGTAGGATCCTAGGTATAGCCAGTGCGATGAGGTTATCAGCCCCTAAAGCGAGTACTGGTCCCAAAGACGTGAACTATACCAGGATCATCGTGCGCTACAGGCGAAAACTGGGGACAAGCCCAAGGATAACTGGGGACAAGTGTCACGACCCCCGACCCACCCTGGACGGAATCGGGAGCCGCGAGCAGTCCAGTGGTACCCGTGGTATCTGATTTATGCGGCAGCGGAAGTCTTTTATTATAGGATCTTTTCACCGTAAAAATGCTCGTTTAATATATTATACAAAGTTTTAGGGATAAATTCCCTAATTTTACAATACGTTGATTCCACACAGAAATCATTATTTGCCAAAACATGTTTTATTTATTTATTCACAATGAGCCACTTCTCTGAGCTTGTAGTGCTTTACTGCACTTTTCCTGGATCACACAGATCACCTGAAACATGTTTGAAAAAGGTTTTGTCAGCGGGGAAATATTGAGTGAATCATTCTGTTTTCTAAAACGACCCGTTAGTTATAAATTACAGTATTAAGGGGAATTACAATGTTTCTGATATCAAACCAACTACCCACAGTATTTGTCACTTGACCAACCATTGGCTAGCCCATTTATCCAATGGTGTCTGTGACTGTGGTCAGATCACCCCTTGGCCACCCGTTTGTCCAAGTGTGACGGGAAATAAGTAATGTATACAAAACCCCACATACCGGCTGTAATATGGTGATTACATAGACTTAATCCCTGTAATTATAACTTTGAAAATAATTTGGAGTTTTGTAATTGTCACACCCCCAAAATCCACCTGCGGAGTATCACCGCTTGGGAGCGTGACTGACCAGGATCAAGCCATCAATCATATCGAACATAGCATTTAATAATAACAGTAGATAACATAATTCAACAAGACATGATTGATGTTCAAAACCAAACGTTTGTTTAAGTAGCGGAAGCATGTAAGTAAACCCAACATAATTAATAGTGTAATGTCATAAGTGTTTAAAGAAACAATCACGATCCAAGCCCACAACGACCTGCTCCTCCATGTGCAAGCTCCATATACCTAACGACCTGCAAGGCATGTAACAGAGGATCAACAACTAGTTGAGCGAGTTCACAGAAAGTAAATGCGTAATAGTAAGTTCGTTTGTAACATGTGGCTCTACTGGGCCGATAGTACGTTCTATAGGTGGGGGCTTCCCATGTTGTATAACCACTAGACTACTCGTAACCATATGTGTTCTTCACAATCCGAGAACAGTAGTAAGTATAAGTTCACGTAGGTCTTACGTGAGTATCCTTCACATCCGAGGATAGTAATTAAGTATAAGTATCCTTCACAACCGAGGATAGTAATATGTATAAGTATCCTTCACAACCGAGGATAGTAATATGTATAAGTATCCTTCACAACCGAGGATAGTAATATGTATAAGTATCCTTCACAACCGAGGATAGTAATATGTATAAGTATCCTTCACAACCGAGGATAGTAGTAAGTATATGCGTACGTAGGTTGCACGTATGTGTCCTGCACAACCGAGGACGATGGTATGGTAGTCTAATAATAGTGTAAGTACAGTTCTATTCAATCACAATCCTTCAATCCCAATTCCCGTGCCCTGGGAATCCCATGCCTTAGTAAGAGTGTGAACTCACCTTGGTTTGCTCGGTATGCTAACTTACGTTCTCACAATGATCTATCAAGCCCTATGGTGGTTACCAGAGAACGGTCAGTTTCATGAATTCATAATTCACGTATCCAGTCACGCACATATTGCTCAAACAATAAACAACTAACAGATAAACATCGCGTACGTCATAACAAACATAGTTCGTACTATCACACAAGTTGTAGCAAGTATCCATACCGTCACACGTTCACATTGCAAGTTAGAGCCGTACACGCATGTGTTATTTTATCATACGAAACTAGTTTGATCATCACAAGAGAATAGGACCCGAATCAGTCAACATGTAGCCCAATTGTTACTCACCCATTTTACCCGGCCCAAACATAGCAACCCAATCTATTCTAAAGTCCAAATACGATTTACAAGACCACCTTAGCATTAATGCTAGTTTACCAAATGAAGTTATAATAATCCCCTAAATTTCGGCCCACCAATCAGAGGTGTGCGGCCCATATAGTGACAATTAACAATCTCCTGTCTTATTTAACATGAAACTCGGGCAAGGCCTTGTGTTTGTGGCCTAAAACTCGGACAAGAGAACATGGGGGTTTCCTTTCACAATTCGGACATGGGGGTAGGGGCTTCACAAGGTCGGACAGGAGGGTAGGGGTTTTAAACTCGGACCAAGTGATCAAGGGGTCACAAAGTCGGACCTCCCTCCCATTTAACCAAACTCGGACTCCTCTCAATTTACATCAAAAGGTCGGACATACCATAAACACTCAACCTCGGACCTCATGCCCTCCTCTAAAACTCGGACAAAGGTGGGGGGGGGCTTCCTGTTTAAAACAAACTCGGACTAGAGGCCCAAGGCCCAAAACTCGGGCCCATGAAATAAGGAACAAGGTCGGACAAGGTTTGGCACAACAAGCTCGGACATGTTTTTTATTTAAGAAACTCGGACCTTCGCAATTCATATCAAGTTCGGACCTTGGTATTTTTTTTAATCAACTAACTCGGGTAACACAGGTGTTAAAAAGCTCGGACTAGAGGAATCCTTTCACAAGGTCGGACCAAAGGGAGAGCCTACTAAACTCAGACAACTATATGTTCACATAGTTCGGGCAAGGTACATCATAACAAACTCGGATCACATGATAACAAAAACTCAGACTAATCAATCAGCGTGAATTTCAATTATTGCACAGAGTCAAAAGAATCAAATCAGTTACGTTTCTTGTTTTTCATACGCATGAAAACCCTAATTATACATTTTCTCAGTGCAGAATCAACACAACAATCATTATTTCTTCATATCATGCATCAATATCATCAAGAGGATCAGTTATACAATTAGTGCATCATCATAATCACAATAATCATAATCAAATTAAAGTACAGAACCATCAACGCAAAGCTAGGGTTTGCAAGCATTCTAATCACCAAGAATTGATACAATCAGGAAATCAATAAACAATAATCAATAAGCAATTACCTTGAATGATTCTAGAGAAATAGAGAAATCGAAAGTGAGGAATGCCTTGTGCCAATGATGGTGGTGATGATGATTGCTAGAGGATTAGAGAGTCCAGTACTTTGGTTTTGTGAAAAGTGATTAGTGAACAAAGAATTAGGGTTAAGTATTACTAGCATTTCACTAATTGCTCTCTACATCCTCAAGTATTAACTTTTACACAAGTACACCATCTCACACAATTTCACAGTTTCACCACCAAGTTCATATATTTACCAATTTCACAATTAGCAAACAACCATGCACAATCAAACAATCAAAACATATATAATTCCATGGCAATCAATTGTGCAAATAAACGACTAGTCAATACATGAACGTGCAATAAATGCGAAATAGGAAATCTTGGAAATTCGAGTTGTCACATTATCCCCAACTTAAAAGAAATTTCGTCCTGAAATTTGGTACGCACTCACTGAGGAAGCTAGGTAAGCTGTATTGTTCACTGGTTTTCCTGGGGTGTCACATCATCCCCCCGTTGATTTGGAATTTCGTCCCGAAATTCAGTAGTAGTAGCTTCAGCCTCAGTAGTGGTTGCATTGGTTCCGAATAATTGGGGGTACTTTTCTGTCATATGGTCATCGCGTTCCCAGGTGTACTCTGGGCCATGTCGGGAGTTCCAACGAACTCGAACAAGAGGGATTCTCTTGCTTTTGAGGACCTTAACATCCCGGTCCGTGATTTCAATTGGTTCCTCGACGAACTGCAACCGCTCATCGATAGTGAGTTCCTTAAAAGGAACTATGAGGGTCTCATCTGATAGGCACTTCTTCAGATTCGACACGTGAAATACATTGTGAACTGCACCGAGTTCAGCTGGTAGGTTTAGCTTGTAGGCTACTGGGCCTATTCTTTCAGTGATTTCGAACGGTCCAACATACCGTGGATTGAGTTTGCCTCGTTTACCAATTGAACCACACCCTTCCAGGGTGAGACTTTAAGTAGCACTCGATCCCCAACTTGGAATTCGAGCGATTTTCTGCGTTTGTTTGCGTAAGCTTTCTGACGGTCACGAGCCGCCGCCATGCGTTGTCGTATCTGTGCAATCCTTTCCGTAGCGTCAACTACCATTTCTGGGCTTGTAATCTAACTATCCCCCACCTCTGCCCAACCGAGAGGTGACCGACATTTACGTCTGTACAATGCCTCGAATGGAGCGGCTTGTATGCTGGTGTGATAACTGTTATTATATGAAAACTCCACCAAAGGGAGGTGCTTTTTCCCAGCCGTTGCCGAAATCGATAACACATGCTCGAAGCATGTCTTCAAGAGTTTGGATTGTTCGCTCAGACTGCCCATCGGTCTGAGGTTGGTACGCTGTGCTCATGTCTATACGAGAGCCAAACGCTTTGTGCATCGCTTGCCATAGCTCTGACGTGAATCGTGCATCCCGATCCGAAATGATGGAGGTGGGCACTCCGTGCCTCGACACAACTTTCTTAAGATAGATGTCTGCAAGAGTGGAGAACTTATCCGTTTCCTTTATAGCCAGAAAGTGTGCAGACTTGGTGAGTCGATCCACGATCACCCATATGGTATCATTCCCACGCTGGGATCTAGGTAAGCCCGTAACGAAATCCATGGAAATTTCTTCCCATTTCCACTGTGGTATCCTGGGTTGTTGCAGTAGACCTGCGGGTTTCTGATATTCAACCTTGACTCTCGCACAGGTCAAACACTTGCCAACATAGGTGGCGATGTGGGCTTTCATACTTGGCCACCAGTATGTTGTTTTGATATCGTGGTACATTTTATCTGCCCCTGGGTGTACCGAGTAGCGAGAATTGTGCGCTTCGTCCATCACAGGCTCTCGTAGACCGCCATAAAGTGGGACCCAAATACGCCCCGTTACATAGTAGGCGTCGTCTTCCTTTTGTTCCATTCGTTGCCTTGAACCGCGTAAGGCTTCAGCCATGACGTTTTCGGGTTTCAATGCTTCTATCTGAGCAGCTCGTATCTATGCAGGAAGACTGGACTGAATAGTAAGCTGTAGCGCTCGCACGCGCTTAGGTAGGGTGCCCTTTCGACTGAGGGCGTCGGCCACAACATTGGCCTTGCCTGGATGATACTTGATGGCGCATTCGTAGTCGTTTAGTAGTTCAACCCATCGACGTTGGCGCATGTTCAATTCCTTCTGTCTGAAGATATGCTCGAGACTCCTGTGATCGGTGTAAATAGGGCACTTGGTACCGTACAGGTAGTGTCGCCATATCTTAAGCGCGAAAACAACAGCTCCCAGCTCTAAATCGTGCGTCGTGTAGTTCCGTTCGTGAACCTTGAGTTGGCGCGAAGCATAAGCATTGACCTTGTCGCGCTGCATTAACACACATCCAAAACCCTGGATGGATGCATCACAGTATACTACAAAATCGTCCGTGCCCTCTGGCAATGAGAGAATAGGAGCGCTGCAAAGCCTATCCTTTAAGTACTGAAAAGCGGTTTCCTGGGAATCTCCCCAACGGTAGGTAACACCTTTCTGTGTCAGCAGTGTAAGCGGCTGTGCGATCTTCGAAAAGTCTTTGATGAATCGCCTATAATACCCCGCCAAACCCAAGAATTGGCGTAACTCCGTTGGTGTACGCGGTGCAGGCCAGTTCCTGATCGAGTCTACCTTGGATGGATCGACATGAATCCCATCCTTGTTCACCACATGGCCTAAGAAGTGGACTTCACGAAGCCAGAAGTCGCATTTAGAAAACTTTGCGTACAATTGCTCCTTTCGAAGAAGTTCCAAGATAAGACGCAAGTGCTGCTCGTGTTCCTCCTGACTCTTGGGGTAGATCAGAATGTCGTTGATGAAGACAATGACGAACTTGTCAAGATAGGGTTTGCACACCCTGTTCATAAGATCCATGAAGACTGCAGGCGCATTCGTAAGCCCAAATGGCATGACTAGGAACTCGTAATGGCTGCAGTGAGCTCTGAATGCTGTCTTGGAGACGTCCTCATCCCGGACTCCCAGCTGATGATAACCAGACCTTAGATCAACCTTGGGGTAGTAACTCGACCCTTGCAACTGGTCGAATACGTCGTCAATGCGTGGAAGAGGATAACGGTTCTTCACTGTGACCTTGTTCAGTTCGCGGTAATCAATTTCACATCCTGAAGGTTCCATCCTTCTTTTTCACAGATAATTGGTATCCAATAGTTCTTGTAGCTCCCCAAGGCGAAGAGATAGGTCGGATAAATCTCTTATCCAAGATTTCTTGTGGTTGCGTCGATAGTTCTTCCGATTCTGGTGGAGCTAAGCGATACGGTGCTCGAGCTATGGGTGCTGCTCCTGGAGCGAGCTCGATATGAAATTCATCCTGACGATGAGGCGGTAGACCAGGTAAATCTTTAGGAAACACCTGAGGAAAGTCGCGTACAACTGGATGGTCTTCCAACTTCTTTTCTTTCGCTGATGCGTCAGTAACGAGAGCCAAAAATTGCGGTGTGGCCCTTCCGCAAACATTTCTGAGCCTTCCAGAAACAGGTGATGCCAACCATAGCACCACTCTTGTCGCCTTGAACTTCGAGAGGTTCTTGACCCGAACGAGGAATGCGAACAATCTTTTCTCTGCATAGGATTTCTGCTTGCTTTTGCTGCTGGCGATTCCAACTTGCAGGCCGTGGATTCCTGAATCCTTAGCTTCTGCTGTGCTCTGGTGATCACTATTCTTGCGCTGCTGCTGTGCTTGAGACTGAACGGTAGCCGAACCCTTGCTGGAATACCCATCCCATTTCCGCTTGTTATCACTAGGAGTAGCGAGGGTAGCAGAAGTGGTAGCGATAGTAATAGCGCTGATACAACTAGGCAGCCTGTTCTGTTCCACTGCCTGATCCGTGAGGCGATGAGCAAGACGCTGAATGTCTTGGATATTGTCGAGGTTAGCCGATGTATCATGGCTCTGAATCTCTGAGGCTAGACCCTTGAGGTACAATTCGATACGCTTGCTTGGAGGGTCCACCATGGTTGGACACAAGATGGCCAGTTCGTTCGACTGTTTCGTATGAGCTTCAATTTCTGACCCCGTCATTTTCAAGTGGTAAGGCTCCACTTCCAACTTGTGGATGTCATCACGCGTGGCGTTAGCAGCTGCCAGCCCTAATATCTGAACTTACGCGTTCCACCAGGTTAGCGCGATTCCTTCCAACGTAATAGTGGCGTACTTGACCCTGCGAGCCTCAGGGCATTCACACATCTCGAATACCAACTCGAGCTTCCCAAACCAATGGAGTAGTCCCACTGCTCCTTCTGTGCCACCGAATGTGCTTGGACGACAGTCCATGAAGTTCTTGAATGTGCAGACATGTTGCTGTGCATTCCGACCCGTTGCGCGAGAAAGATAGGTCAAGGTTAAGCGCGAGAGTTGGGTCACGAGAGTAGGATCTAACATCCTAGAATAGGTTTGGAATAGCAGGTTATACCTCCTGCTTGTGCGGCTGCAAGTGCCGCAGCAACCTGTTCGTTAATGAGAGCCGTCAACTGGGCTTGAGTCATGTTAACACGTCCAGACATGATCGAACAGTAAAGGTAGCATAAGTATGAATGGTTCGCGAGTAGTGCGATGACAGAAAAGTGTAGGCACATAGGTGTTCTTAAGCAATAACAAGTAGTGAGCAAAGTAATGTAAGCATACTACGAGCAAAGTTCTATGCAAATTCTAGCATGCAGGCAATAAACATAAACCTTATTACCTAGGATGTTGAGTCTTGCACGTGGAGCGAAGCGTCGTTGTGGATCGTTGAGAGCACTGTTCTGGTTATAGTCTGGTTTTAATAAAAACGTTTTCCCCATATTAAAACCAAGTTCTCTATAACCAATGGCTCTGATACCAATCTGTCACACCCCCAAAATCCACCTGCGGAGTATCACCGCTTGGGAGCGTGACTGACCAGGATCAAGCCATCAATCATATCGAACATAGCATTTAATAATAACAGTAGATAACATAATTCAACAAGACATGATTGATGTTCAAAACCAAACGTTTGTTTAAGTAGCGGAAGCATGTAAGTAAACCCAACATAATTAATAGTGTAATGTCATAAGTGTTTAAAGAAACAATCACGATCCAAGCCCACAACGACCTGCTCCTCCCTGTGCAAGCTCCATATACCTAACGACCTGCAAGGCATGTAACAGAGGATCAACAACTAGTTGAGCGAGTTCACAGAAAGTAAATGCGTAATAGTAAGTTCGTTTGTAACATGTGGCTCTACTGGGCCGATAGTACGTTCTATAGGTGGGGGCTTCCCATGTTGTATAACCACTAGACTACTCGTAACCATATGTGTTCTTCACAATCCGAGAACAGTAGTAAGTATAAGTTCACGTAGGTCTTACGTGAGTATCCTTCACATCCGAGGATAGTAATTAAGTATAAGTATCCTTCACAACCGAGGATAGTAATATGTATAAGTATCCTTCACAACCGAGGATAGTAATATGTATAAGTATCCTTCACAACCGAGGATAGTAATATGTATAAGTATCCTTCACAACCGAGGATAGTAATATGTATAAGTATCCTTCACAACCGAGGATAGTAGTAAGTATATGCGTACGTAGGTTGCACGTATGTGTCCTGCACAACCGAGGACGATGGTATGGTAGTCTAATAATAGTGTAAGTACAGTTCTATTCAATCACAATCCTTCAATCCCAATTCCCGTGCCCTGGGAATCCCATGCCTTAGTAAGAGTGTGAACTCACCTTGGTTTGCTCGGTATGCTAACTTACGTTCTCACAATGATCTATCAAGCCCTATGGTGGTTACCAGAGAACGGTCAGTTTCATGAATTCATAATTCACGTATCCAGTCACGCACATATTGCTCAAACAATAAACAACTAACAGATAAACATCGCGTACGTCATAACAAACATAGTTCGTACTATCACACAAGTTGTAGCAAGTATCCATACCGTCACACGTTCACATTGCAAGTTAGAGCCGTACACGCATGTGTTATTTTATCATACGAAACTAGTTTGATCATCACAAGAGAATAGGACCCGAATCAGTCAACATGTAGCCCAATTGTTACTCACCCATTTTACCCGGCCCAAACATAGCAACCCAATCTATTCTAAAGTCCAAATACGATTTACAAGACCACCTTAGCATTAATGCTAGTTTACCAAATGAAGTTATAATAATCCCCTAAATTTCGGCCCACCAATCAGAGGTGTGCGGCCCATATAGTGACAATTAACAATCTCCTGTCTTATTTAACATGAAACTCGGGCAAGGCCTTGTGTTTGTGGCCTAAAACTCGGACAAGAGAACATGGGGGTTTCCTTTCACAATTCGGACATGGGGGTAGGGGCTTCACAAGGTCGGACAGGAGGGTAGGGGTTTTAAACTCGGACCAAGTGATCAAGGGGTCACAAAGTCGGACCTCCCTCCCATTTAACCAAACTCGGACTCCTCTCAATTTACATCAAAAGGTCGGACATACCATAAACACTCAACCTCGGACCTCATGCCCTCCTCTAAAACTCGGACAAAGGTGGGGGGGGGCTTCCTGTTTAAAACAAACTCGGACTAGAGGCCCAAGGCCCAAAACTCGGGCCCATGAAATAAGGAACAAGGTCGGACAAGGTTTGGCACAACAAGCTCGGACATGTTTTTTATTTAAGAAACTCGGACCTTCGCAATTCATATCAAGTTCGGACCTTGGTATTTTTTTTAATCAACTAACTCGGGTAACACAGGTGTTAAAAAGCTCGGACTAGAGGAATCCTTTCACAAGGTCGGACCAAAGGGAGAGCCTACTAAACTCAGACAACTATATGTTCACATAGTTCGGGCAAGGTACATCATAACAAACTCGGATCACATGATAACAAAAACTCAGACTAATCAATCAGCGTGAATTTCAATTATTGCACAGAGTCAAAAGAATCAAATCAGTTACGTTTCTTGTTTTTCATACGCATGAAAACCCTAATTATACATTTTCTCAGTGCAGAATCAACACAACAATCATTATTTCTTCATATCATGCATCAATATCATCAAGAGGATCAGTTATACAATTAGTGCATCATCATAATCACAATAATCATAATCAAATTAAAGTACAGAACCATCAACGCAAAGCTAGGGTTTGCAAGCATTCTAATCACCAAGAATTGATACAATCAGGAAATCAATAAACAATAATCAATAAGCAATTACCTTGAATGATTCTAGAGAAATAGAGAAATCGAAAGTGAGGAATGCCTTGTGCCAATGATGGTGGTGATGATGATTGCTAGAGGATTAGAGAGTCCAGTACTTTGGTTTTGTGAAAAGTGATTAGTGAACAAAGAATTAGGGTTAAGTATTACTAGCATTTCACTAATTGCTCTCTACATCCTCAAGTATTAACTTTTACACAAGTACACCATCTCACACAATTTCACAGTTTCACCACCAAGTTCATATATTTACCAATTTCACAATTAGCAAACAACCATGCACAATCAAACAATCAAAACATATATAATTCCATGGCAATCAATTGTGCAAATAAACGACTAGTCAATACATGAACGTGCAATAAATGCGAAATAGGAAATCTTGGAAATTCGAGTTGTCACAGTAATACTTACTCACAAACTGTGAGAAAACAGTTTAAAAAGAAGAATGACTCACAAACTGTGAGAAAAGAGTTTACAAAAGAGGAATGACTCACATTGCAGTTAACGAGCAAGATATAAGCCTACTGATTAGCCTTGATTAAACCTAATTTAACACAATGCATACACAGGCAGGTTAGTAACTAATACAGCAGTTACGTCAATTCACGAGATTAAACCCTCACAACGATTAATCAGTGCAATACTCGATAATTAAATCGGATTCACAACGAATAACAGAGCATAGTCCGAATTCGAACAGCACTCTAATATTCAAGTCGAAATCACGACGAATAATCAAAGTACAAGCTCAATTTGAGCAGCACCTGGACTATCGTTGGATAGTTATAATCGATCGGACGTTGAATCGTAATAGCGATCGAGTTATTACCCTGATTGTGGCAGCACCTCGTGATTAGTGTGTGTGTGTTGGACTGTTTCTGTAATAACTCAGTCTACGTAACTCGAATTTCCGTCGTTCCAAAGACAGATTTCAAGTTCCAAGGCCTAGTATTTATACGTGAAATTGGACTCCCCCGCGTGTCGCGGAAGAAGTCGTGACCCCTGTCGCGACTTGCCTGGGGTGCATATCTAGCCTAGAGTAGCCTTGTCGTGGTATAGCTTCGCTGAGTCGACGTTCAACGAAAATTATATTTAGACAATGAATTTTCGAAGATAACTATCATTTAGGGTTTAACCCCCTTGAGTTTTAGGGGCCCTAATCCTGATTCTGATTATTCTGAAAATATTAGGGTTAGTGCAAAATTACTTGGGTGTCTCAATTAGGGTTTTCTTATTGACTAATTATTGTCCTGATTATTGATTTTAATGGCAGTTGTTACAACAAGCCCAAATAACTGGGGTTGAACCCAAGGATCTGAGTTGCTTCTGAAGATTGTCGACATTATGCTAAGGATACCTGGACTTATCAGAACTCAAAATCTCGTGAGAGAAGGATGAAGGATACATGATCCTTATCCTTAAATAAGAAGATATGTAAATAAGAGTTCAAGCTTAGGACATTACCAGAGTAAGGATCATTGATGCTTCAGGGATCCTTGAAGGATACTTCCAATGTAAGGATCATTCATGCCAGAAGGATCCTGCTTACATGAAATATTTTTTCAAGTGGACAGCATTCCAGGCTCTTGGTAACAGATTACCTTCCATGGTGAGCAATCTATATGCCCCCTTTCCAGTTTCGGCTTCGATCAAATAAGGGCCTTCCCATTTTGGTGCCAATTTCCCATCAGCAGGATTGGTGGTATTTTGGAATGCTTTTCTCAATACCATATCCCCAACTTGGAATTTCCTTATCCTGACATTTTTGTTATAAGCACCAGCCATTCTTTGTTGGTAGCTAGCCATCCTTATCCTAGCCAAGTCTCTGATTTCCTCAATAGTATCCAAGTCTTGAACCAAGTTCTGATCATTTTCCTCAGGATCACGGGTACTTGTTCTAGCAGTTGGAACCACCATTTCTATTGGGATCACTGATTCTGCCCCAAACACCAGAGAGAAGGGTGTTTGACCAGTAGCATTCTTGGGAGTTGTCCTATCAGCCCAAAGTACATAAGGCAATTCCTCTGCCCATTTCCCCTTCTTGGATCCAAGTTTCTTCTTCAGATTGTTGATGATGATCTTGTTGGATGATTCTGCTTGACCATTGGCTTGTGGGTGGACTGGTGTTGATGTTATCATCTTAATCCCCCAACTGTCACAAAAGTTAGTAGTCCTGCTCCCAATAAATTGGGAACCATTGTCACATACAATTTCAGAAGGAATGCCAAATCTAGTTATAATGTTTCTCTTAATAAAGGATATAACTTCTTTCTCTCTGACTTGGGCAAAAGCTTCAGCCTCTATCCACTTGGAGAAGTAGTCAGTCATAGCAAGCATGAATACTTTTCCACCAGGTGCCTTAGGGAGCTTGCCAACTATATTCATCCCCCATCTCATGAATGGCCAAGAGGATGGTATAGGATGTAGAAATTCAACCGGCTGATGAAGGATATTGCTGTGTCTTTGACAAGGATCACACTTCTTAGCATACTCCGCAGCATCCCTTTTCATAGTTGGCCAGTAGTATCATGTCCTTAAGATCCTTGAGAACAATGCCCTGCCCCCAGTGTGGTTTCCACAATCTCCTTCATGGAAGTCTTTTAACACTTCTTGAACTTCAGGATCCTCGATACATCTTAAATATGGTCCTGCAAGAGATCGCTTATATAGCACATTATTTAAGATTGTGAATTGAGATACCTTAATCCTGAAAGCCCTAGGATTTTCTCCCATAGGAATCTCCCCGTGTTGTAAGTATCTCATGATTGGTGAGATCCATGATCCTGAACAAGATTGAGCATCCTCACTAGGGATCATTGCAGTATCTTCTTCTATTTCCATGGCCACCTGATTTTCAATAGCAGGAGCCAGGATATGGATGATGGGGATACTTATATCCTCTGGGATCTTCAAAGATGATCCTAGATTGGCCAATGCATCAGCTTCTGTATTTTCCTCCCTTGGTACCTGTGTCAAACTGAAGGAAACAAAGGAGAGTGCCAATTCTTTGACTATCTCTAAATATTTGGTTAGTTTTTCACCTTTAACAGCATAGGATCCATTAAAGTGATTAGTGATTAACAATGAATCCACGTATACCTCAAGATACCTGATCCCCATATGCTTAGCGATTTGCAAACCAGCGATTAAGGCTTCATATTCAGCCTCATTATTAGTGGCTTGGAACTCACAAGCTATGGAATGGGGTATTATGTCCCCCTGTGGCGATTTTAGTAGTATACCAAGCCCCGTGCCTTTAACATTTGAGGATCCGTCAGTATGTAGTATCCAAGGATCCTTGGTTTCATCCAGCTGCTGGACTTCCAATTCGGCTTCCTTTTGTAAATCACTACTGAAATCAGCCACAAAGTCTGCTAATGCTTGGGATTTGATGGCTGTTCTAGGCTCATATCTTATATCATGGGCACTAAGCTTTACTGCCCACTTAGCCATTCTTCCGGACATTTCTGGTTTCCTGAGGACATTCTTAATTGGAAAATTAGTTCTAACAACAATAACATGGGTTTCAAAATAATGTCTTAGTTTAGTAGATGCCATAATCAGTGCAAGAATAAGTTTTTCAAGGTGTGAATACCTGGATTCAGCATCAAGTAAACTTCTACTTACATAATAGACAGGATATTGTGTACCTTCATGATCCTTAACAAGGACTGCACTTACTGCTTTTGAGGATACCGCAAGGTATAAGGATAACACATCTCCTTTTTCTGGTTTCATCAATGCTAGGGCTGAGGACATGTATTCTTTTAGGGCTTGTAAAGCATTCTCATGCTTTTCAGTCCATTCGAATTTTTTGTTCTTTCTTAGGATATCATAGAATTCTTTACACTTTTCTGAGGATTTGGATATGAATCTGTTTAGAGCTGCTATCCTGCCTGTTAGCCTTTGCACATCCTTGGCGTTGGCAGGGGATTTGATATTCACCAATGCTTTGATTTGTTCCGGGCTTGCTTCAATGCCCCTCTGGGTTACCATATATCCTAAGAATTTACCTGCTTTAACACCAAAGTGACATTTTGAAGGATTAAGCTTCATGTTATAATTATCAAGGATATCAAATGCTTCCTCCAAGTCCCTTAGGTGATCCTCAGCTTTTTTGGATTTCACCACCATATCGTCTATGTACACTTCCATAGTTTGTCCAATTTGATCTTTGAACATCATATTCACCAGCCTTTGATATGTTGCACCTGCATTTCTTAATCCAAAAGGCATAGCAATATAACAATATAAACCGGTTGGGGTCATAAAAGCCGTATCCTCTTGGTCAGATGGTTCCATCTGAATTTGTTGGAATCCAGATGATGCATCCATAAAGGTTAACAGTTCATGACCCGCCGTTGCATCCACCATGGAGTCAATGTGGGGTAATGGGAAAGGATCCTTGGGACATGCCTTATTCAAATCAGTGAAATTGACACATACCCTCCACTTTCCATTTTTCTTTTGAACAACAACCACATTGGCCAGCCATTTTAGATACTTCACTTCTCTGATCATACCTGCTCGTAGTAATCTTTCTACCTCTTCCTGGATAATGGCATTTCTTTCTGGTGCAAACTTCCTCCTTTTTTTATGGATCGGTTTAACTGACCTGTTAATGCCAAGTTTATGAGTGATAATATCCTTAGATATACCTGTCATATCCTCATGTTTCCATGCAAAGGTAGATTTTCTTCTTTTGAGGAAGGATACTATGTCTTCTTTCATTTTATCAAGGATCCCTGATCCGATGTAGATCTTGGATTCAGGATCATCAGGATCCAAGAGGATTTCGTCCACATCCTGCTCTCTTGCCTCCAAGACACCCCTTGGAGGATACTTTAATTGCTATTGCTCCCTTGATTTCGAGGCTGGTTTCATTGATGAGGTGTAACAATCCTTAGCCTCCTGTTGATCACTATCGATCTTGATTATTCCCCATGGGCTAGGGAGCTTCACGCATTGATGGTAGGTGGATGGGACTGCCTTCATATCGTGTATCCATGGCCTGCCAAGGATAACATTGCAGCAAGACAAACAGTCAATAACACAAAATTTTTGATAATTATGTAATCCTTCCACGTAAATTGGGAGTTTGATGTCCCCCATGGTTTTCTTAGTTTCGCCACTAAATCCCACGAGCACGGAGGATCTTGGTGTGATATCTGATTCAGGGATACCCATTTTCTTCAGAACATCAAGCTGGATAATGTTTACCGAACTTCCTCCGTCAATAAGGATCCTGCGGACAAAATGGTTAGAAATAAAAAGAGTAATAACTAAACTATCATGATGAGGATCCTGGATGTTAATTCTATCATCCTCATCAAAGGTTATGATTTTTCCTTCCGAGACACTTGATGTTCGAATAGGTCTTTCTCCGTTATCCATTTTAGCTTCCTTTGCATGCCTTTTAGCTGTTGAGAAGGATGTACCACAGATGTCTGATCCTCCAGATATAAAGTTGATCACTTGTGCATCTATTGGAGGAGCTGGAGCTTTCTCAGGGATCCTTTCAGGATCCTGAGTCCTTTGCTTTTTTCTTCCCAACAATTCTTTCAAATGCCCCTTGCTCAGCAGATATCCAATTTCCTTTCGTAATGCGATGCATTCCTCTGTCAAATGCCCAAAATCTTCATGGTATGCACACCACTTTGATTTATCTTTAGTTGCGGCTGTTTTGTCATTTTTTCTGGGCCATCTGGCCTTTTCTCCTAGATTCTGCATTGCAAGGATTAGTTCATGATTATCAACGGAAAAACAGTATTCAGAAATTGGAGGATAATCTTCATCATCCTCTTCTTGGTCTACAGCATGCACATTCTGATTGTCAGTTCTGTTATAGGATTTGAATTTGTTGTTTTTGAAAGAGGATCCTTGCTTTTCTTGTTTTGAGGATCCTGCTTGTCTCTCCTGGATCCTCTTGTCATCCTCTTGCCGGATGAACCTGAGTGCCCGAGTTCTTACTTCGTCTAGGTTCCTACACGGTGTTATAACAAGATCATCATAGAACAATGAATCCTTAAGCAATCCCATCTTGAAGGCCTCAACAGCTGTGGCCACATCCAAGTTAGGAATGTCCAAGGATTCCTTACTAAACTTGGTTATATAATCCCTTAATGATTCATTATGACCCTGTGTTATCCTATATAAATCACTAGTCAATCGTTCAAATTTTCTGCTACAAGAAAATTGATTATTGAATAAGTTAACTAAATTAGCAAACGAAGTAATAGAGTAAGGGGGAAGACTTAGTAGCCATTTAAGAGCTGATCCAGTAAGAGTGGATCCAAATCCCTTGCCCAGGCATGCTTCCTTTAACCTTTCTGGAATAGGATTGATCTCCATCCTCTCCCTGTATTGTGCTATGTGTTCCTCAGGATCCGTTGTACCATCATACAGCTTCATAGTAGGGATATGGAATCTTTTGGGTATCTCAGCATCACAAATTGGTGGTGCAAAACGAGATACCTTATGGCTTCCATCTACAATCTCCGGGATAGGTTTGACTACCCCTGGAACACTTGATATCATATCCTTCAGTTTTTGTAGTTCTCTGGCCATAGCATGATTGATACCTGTATCCTGCATGAATCCATGGTTAGTGGTAAGAGAATTATTAAAAGTGTTACCTCCCATCGGGTTCAAGTTAGGAACATTGGATGTGAATCCATATTGCTGGGATTCTGGGATGGTTGATGGACCAGTGGAAGCAATGGACTGCATCGGAATAAAATCTCCTTGATGGACATCTGGACTTCCTGTTTGCAAATTCTTCAAGGATCCTGGCATCTGAAGGGATCCCTGAATATGGGATGATCCTGGAACTAAGGAGGATCCTTGAACCTGGGATAATCCAGGAACGAAGGAGGATCCTTGAACCTGGGATAATCCTGGAACGAAGGAGGATCCTGAGTTCATGAAGGATCCCATATGCTGAGTATAGGATCCTGCTGGTTGGAAATATGATCCTGATGCCTGAGTCACTACTGCAGGGCCGAAGTGCACTCCTCTTGATCCACACATGTGTTGAACGTCTGGGATCTCTGATGGCTGAGAAGTAATCATCGGAGTATCAAAATTCAAAGATTTGGGCATTAGTGGGGAATGATCATTTGCCGTTTTCTTTTGCCTTTTGAGATCTCCGATTTCCTTGAGGATCCTGTCATTAGTTTCATCCTGCTGCTGCATACGATCCCTCATCTGCAAAATCAAAGTAAATATATCACTAGTACTGGGAATAGAAGAAGTTAGAGCAGAAGATGATGGTTTAGAGGAGATAGGAGTTGGTCTCTTCTCAGCATTTTTCTGAGATCCAGCTGGTGGTGGAGGCAAAGGTGGAATGCCATTAGATGAATTGACTGCAGACATCGCTGTGGAAGTATTCTTCAACGATGAAGCCATGCAACACTTCCGGAATGATCACCAACAGAAAAAATTTCTTATGAATGAAGCACCAATTGCCCCACGGTGGGCGCCAAACTGTTTTGGTCAAAAATCACTTAAAGATAATGCAACCAAACTTTATGTAAACGGGGAATGATGCTCGGTATGATGAACAAAGTGAAGGATCACTCAAATGTAAAATGCACAAGTGACACAAGGATTTATACGAGGAAAAAGCCCTTGATCAATAAATGATCTCCGGCATAAAAAACCTCGGGTGATGGAAACTACCGATCACCAAACTTTAATATAACAAATAATGGTTACAACTTCGGATGGTAACGAGCTAGGTACAAGGATCACTATAGTATCGTATGCTAAAGCGTGTGAGAAGTGTGTTGTGTCTTTCGAATGTTCAAGAGTGCCATTTATACAAGTGTGTGTGGTTCTATTTTAGGCAAATCACCTAACTACTAGCTCGTTACCCCTTTAGAAATAGAAGTAAATTTAGCCTAAATAATCGCCCTTGAATTGTGCGGAGTTTCCATATTTTCCATAACGTCCATCTTTGATTATGCATGTGCGAGATAATCATGACAGATTCCTTGTTTACGTTGCTAAGACCGGATCCAACTCTTAATTCCTGCAAGATAATATTAAGTCCAAAGAGAACAGTCGTTAGTATGAGGATCCTTGGAATGATCCGTGATCCTGATCCTGGAGCTCCTCTGAGGATCACTATCTGCCAAAGAAACAAGGATCACTTGTTAGGATCACATGTTAGGATCATATGTAAGGATCATAGGTCATAAAAATCCAGCCCTAACATGTGGTACATCCTTCTCAGCAGCTAAAAGGCATGCAAAGGAAGCTAAAATGGATAACGGAGAAAGACTTATACGAACATCAAGTGTCTCGGAAGGAAAAGTGATAACCTTTGATGAGGATGATCGAGTTGACATCCAGGATCCTCATCATGATAGTTTAGTTGTTACTCTCTTTATTTCTAACCACTTTGTCCGCAGGATCCTTATTGACGGAGGAAGCTCAGTAAACATTATCCAGCTTGATGTTCTGAAGAAAATGGGTATCCCTGAATCAGATATCACACCAAGATCCTCCGTGCTTGTAGGATTTAGTGGCGAAACTAAGAAAACCCTGGGGGACATCAAACTCCCAATTTATGTGGAAGGATTACATAATTATCAAAAATTTTGTGTTATTGACTGTTTATCTTGTTGTAATGTTATCCTTGGCAGGCCCTGGATACATGATATGAAGCCAGTCCCATCCACCTACCATCAGTGTGTGAAGCTCCCTAGCCCATGGGGAATAATCAAGATCGATAGCGATCAACAGGAGGCTAAGGATTGTTACACCTCATCAATGAAACCAGCCTCGAAATCAAGGGAGCAATAGCAATTAAAGTATCCTCCAAGGGGTGTCTTGGAGGCAAGAGAGCAAGATGTGGACGAAATCCTCTTGGATCCTGATGATCCTGAATCCAAAATCTACATCGGATCAGGGATCCTTAATAAAATGAAAGAAGACATAGTATCCTTCCTCAAAAGAAGAAAATCTACCTTTGCATGGAAACATGAGGATATGACAGGTATATCTAAGGATATTATCACTCATAAACTTGGCATTGACAGGTCAGTTAAACCAATCCATCAAAAAAGGAGGAAGTTTGCACCAGAAAGAAATGCCATTATCCAGGAAGAGGTAGAAAGATTACTACGAGCAGGTATGATTAGAGAAGTGAAGTATCCAAAATGGCTGGCCAATGTGGTTGTTATTCAAAAGAAAAATGGAAAGTGGAGGGTATGTGTCGATTTCACTGATTTGAATAACGCATGTCCCAAGGATCCTTTCCCATTACCCCACATTGACTCCATGGTGGATGCAACGGCGGGTCATGAACTGTTAACCTTTATGGATGCATCATCTGGATTCCAACAAATTCAGATGGAACCATCTGACCAAGAGGATACGGCCTTTATGACCCCAACCGGTTTATATTGTTATATTGCTATGCCTTTTGGATTAAGAAATGCAGGTGCAACATATCAAAGGCTGGTGAATATGATGTTCAAAGATCAAATTGGACAAACTATGGAAGTGTACATAGACGATATGGTGGTGAAATCCAAAAAAGCTGAGGATCACCTAAGGGACTTGGAGGAAGCATTTGATATCCTTGATAATTATAACATGAAGCTTAATCCTTCAAAATGTCACTTTGGTGTTAAAGCAGGTAAATTCTTAGGATATATGGTAACCCATAGGGGCATTGAAGCAAGCCCGGAACAAATCAAAGCATTGGTGAATATCAAATCCCCTGCCAACGCTAAGGATGTGCAAAGGCTAACAGGCAAGATAGCAGCTCTAAACAGATTCATATCCAAATCCTCAGAAAAGTGTAAAGAATTCTATGATATCCTAAGAAAGAACAAGAAATTCGAATGGACTGAAAAGCATGAGAATGCTTTACAAGCCCTAAAAGAATACATGTCTTCAGCCCAGCATTGATGAAACCAGAAAAAGGAGATGTGTTATCCTTATACCTTGCAGTATCCTCAAAAGCATTAAGTGCAGTCCTTGTTAAGGATCATGAAGGTACACAATATCCTGTCTATTATGTAAGTAAGAGTTTACTTGATGCTGAATCCAGGTATTCACACCTTGAAAAACTTATTCTTGCACTGATTATGGCATCTACTAAACTAAGACATTATTTTGAAACCCATGTTATTGTTGTTAGAACTAATTTTCCAATTAAGAATGTCCTCAGGAAACCAGAGATGTCCGGAAGAATGGCTAAGTGGGCAGTAAAGCTTAGTGCCCATGATATAAGATATGAGCCTAGAACAGCCATCAAATCCCAAGCATTAGCCGACTTTGTGGCTGATTTCAGTAGTGATTTACAAAAAGAAGCCGAATTGGAAGTCTAGCAGCTGGATGAAACCAAGGATCCTTGGATACTACATACTGACGGATCCTCAAATGTTAAAGGCACGGGGCTTGGTATACTACTAAAATCGCCACAGGGGGACATAATACCCTATTCCATAGCTTGTGAGTTCCAAGCCACTAATAATGAGGCTGAATATGAAGCCTTAATCGCTGGTTTGCAAATCGCTAAGCATATGGGGATCAGGTATCTTGAGGTATACGTGGATTCATTGTTAATCACTAATCACTTTAATGGATCCTATGCTGCTAAAGGTGAAAAACTAACCAAATATTTAGAGATAGTCAAAGAATTGGCACTCTCCTTTGTTTCCTTCAGTTTGACACAGGTACCAAGGGAGGAAAATACAGAAGCTGATGCATTGGCCAATCTAGGATCATCTTTGAAGATCCCAGAGGATATAAGTATCCCCATCATCCATATCCTGGCTCCTGCTATTGAAAATCAGGTGGCCATGGAAATAGAAGAAGATACTGCAATGATCCCTAGTGAGGATACTCAATCTTGTTCAGGATCATGGATCTCACCAATCATGGGATACTTACAACACGGGGAGATTCCTATGGGAGAAAATCCTAGGGCTTTCAGAATTAAGGTATCTCAATTCACAATCTTAAATAATATGTTGTATAAGCGATCTCTTGCAGGACCATATTTGAGATGTATCGAGGATCCTAAAGTTCAAGAAGTTTTAAAAGACTTTCATGAAGGAGATTGTGGAAACCACACTGGGGGCAGGGCATTGTTCTCAAGGATCTTAAGGACAGGATACTACTGGCCAACTATGAAAAGGGATGCTGTGGAGTATGCTAAGAAATGTGATCCTTGTCAAAGACACATCAATATCCTTCATCAGCCGGCTGAATTTCTACATCCTATACCATCCTCTTGGCCATTCATGAGATGGGGGATGGATATAGTTGGCAAGCTCCCTAAAGCACCTGGTGGAAAAGTGTTCATGCTTGCTATGACTGACTACTTCTCCAAGTGGATAGAGGCTGAAGCTTTTGCCCAAGTTAGAGAGAAGGAAGTTATATCCTTTATTAAGAGAAACATTATAACTAGATTTGGCATTCCTTCTGAAATTGTAAGTGATAATGGTTCCCAATTTATTGGGAGCAAGACTACTAACTTTTGTGACAGTTGGGGGATTAAGATGATAACATCAACACCAGTCCACCCACAAGCCAATGGTCAAGCAGAATCATCCAACAAGATCATCATCAACAATCTGAAGAAGAAACTTGGATCCAAGAAGGGGAAATGGGCAGAGGAATTGCCTTATGTGCTTTGGGCTGATAGGACAACCCCCAAGAATGCTACTGGTCAAACACCCTTCTCTTTGGTGTTTGGGGCAGAATCAGTGATCCCAACAGAAATGGTGGTTCCAACTGCTAGAACAAGTACCCGTGATCCTGAGGAGAATGATGCAAACCTGGCTCAAGACTTGGATACTATTGAAGAAATCAGGGATCTGGCTAGAATAAGGATGGCTAGCTACCAACAAAGAATGGCTGGTGCTTACAACAAAAATGTCAGGATAAGGAAATTCCAAGTTGGGGACATGGTATTGAGAAAAGCATTCCAAAATACCACCAATCCTGCTGATGGGAAATTGGCACCAAAATGGGAAGGCCCTTATTTGATTGAAGCCGAAGCAGGAAAGGGGGCATATAGATTGCTTACCATGGAAGGTAATCTGTTACCAAGAGCCTGGAATGCTGTCCACTTGAAAAAATATTTCATGTGAGCAGGATCCTTCTGACGTGAATGATCCTTACATTGGAAGTATCCTTCAAGGATCCCTGAAGCATCAATGATCCTTACTCTCGTAATGTCCTAAGCTTGAACTCTTATTTACATATCTTCTTATTTAAGGATAAGGATCATGTATCCTTCATCCTTCTCTCACGAGATTTTGAGTTCTGATAAGTCCAGGTATCCTTAGCATAATGTCGACAATCTTCAGAAGCAACTCAGATCCTTGGGTTCATCCCCAGTTATTTGGGCTTGTCCCCAGTTATCCTTGGGCTTGTCCCCAGTTTTCGCCTGTAGCGCACGATGATCCTGGTATAGTTCATGTCTTTGGGACCAGTACTCGCTTTAGGGGCTGATAACCCCATCGTACTGGCTATACCTAGGATCCTACGTATAATGGTAGACGTACCATACATCCGTTCCTAAGGTTTCTAACGTTTTCACGTTAGCTAAGGTTTTGGCATTTTCATGTCACTAAGTTTGGATAGTCGCCAGTGAGGGCCATACTCCAGTTTACACACGATTCTTGGGCTTGTCCCCAGTTATCCTTTGGGCTTGTCCCCAGTTATCCTTTGGGCTTGTCCCCAGTTATCCTTTAGGCTTGTCCCCAGTTATCCTTTGAATTGATGGGCTTGTCCCCAGTTACTAACTTGTCCTTTATATTGGCTTAGTCCCAAGTTATATTCTATTTTCAGGTTTTCAAAGATAAACAATTAAGGATCCTCAATCCTTATTACCCTTTAAAGTTCTTCCTATGGTTATCCTGGTTAAAGCTTAGGATCCTAACTTGGATTCTTAGGTATGATCCTTAACTGTTTTGAATACATTCATTATTTCGACTAACCCTTAGACCTTGACAACTGAACCTATGATCCTTAAAATTAACTACTTTTTGGAAGTTTTCGACTATAGGATATTTGATCCTGGATCATATCCTAAATTTCTTAAACATAATGTGCTTAACTTTTTTTCAGACAAGCATAAATCAAAACAATTGAAAGAATAAAAGATATACAAGGATAACATCACAGGATAAGTCAAAAGTTAAAAGTTTTATTTATTAAATATTTAACCCTTTCAAAAGTTGTCAAAATTGCCAACCCACGTTTCTACCAGCAAAACATGGCCCGTCCACATGGGTTGGCAAAGGGTGTCCATTGTTTGTGCGGTCATAGCATGCAGGAAATTAAAAGGCGGCAGGATCACAATGGCTTCATCCCCCAAACAGAGGATCCCTCCACCATTTGTAATCCTACCTATTGTCTGAAGGATCCTGGATCCTTAACCCTAAAACTATTGTTCGAATTACAGATCATAATTGTTTTAAAAAACATCAACAACCACCAAACAAAAAAATTGGGCTCCGGCTATGTCTAGAAATTTCCATCATTGCCCAATCCTGCAGCTCAATCCTTCGCTGCACCATCACCACCGGCTCCACTTGCCTCTCCACCCTGATCCTTGCCAACGTCTCCACCCTTAAGCATCGGAATCTCCTCAGCCTCCTCATCATCCTCCAGTTCAGCCAGCCTAGCCTTCCAGCCTTCGACATCCCAGGTGCTCTTGTCAAAAGCAGGATCCTGAGCCTCCGCAGCCATCTGCAGCTGGATCTTGTACATAGTTATCGCGGCAGAAACCTTGGCATCCTGGGTGATCTCATGCTTCTCATAGTCAAAGTTAATCAGCATCTTGGCAGCATCATTCTTGGTGGCCTGGAGCTCCTTCTGGAGGTCAGCTATCTTAAGATCCTTCAACACCCCAACCTGTTGAAGGTCAGCAATCTAGCGATCCTGATCCTCAACATGGCCGACATATGTCTCTACTTCAGCAAATTTCTGCAAGGAAGACAAGGCATAACATCAGAAACAAGTGATCCTCAAAACTGTCAGGATACACAAACAGGACAGTGACCCTTACCTCGCTGATGTAATCCAGACACTGTTGGCGAAGCAGGGGCAGACCTTGCAAATCCTCAGAGGCCTTTCTCTTCTTGCTTCCTTTTCCCCTGATTGGTGCTTTAGGGGCTGAAGCAGTTGGGCTAGCAGCAGGAGTCTTCTTCCTTGCAGATTTGACATTGGTAAGATCATTGATGCCGAACTTTGAAGCAGACTTAGAGGATTTTCCAGCACCTACACAACCAAAACAAGATAAGTATCTTAATAGTATTTGACTCTCATTATATAAATACTCCTTAAATAAGGATACTTATTTGACATTGTGACAGAGGCAGAGGATACTTCCTGAGAATCCTAGGTGGTAACCTGGAAAGTTCTTGTTTCAGGATCAAGCTTCTTAAAGGCCAGGAGCCTCTCTTTTGCAGCAGGTGTCAACTTCAGATGTGAAACGGAGATAGCTGCACAACAAGAAAATAACAGAACATCAGTGATCCATATCCTGAGGAATAAGTTCTATGGTGATCCTTCTAGGATCCTACCATGGGTAGCCCACTCCTTGGCAAATCCTTCCCATTAGGGATGGTATCTCTCCTTACAAAAAAGAACCGCCGCTTCCAGTTCACATCATTTTTGGTAACCTTGAGAACAGGGTGCTCCTCTCCAGCTTTTCGTTTGAACAAGTACCGATGGGATCCAAAAGTTGTAAGATCATACATCTCACCCAACTCCGCCATACCCAGATCAATCCCTTCTTGTTCGATGATCCTTTCAAGGGTGTATAAAACCCTCCAGATCATCGGCATAGCCTGGATATAGCAGATGCCGGTAAGGGAGAAAAAAGACTCGGTGAACTGAGGGAAAGGATATGAGTATCCTATCATGAAAGGAGTGACCGGGAAAGCTACCCAAGTCTCAGAGATATAATCGCTCAAAGCGGTAGGGTTGAAAGATTTAAAGAAGGTGTTCGCCGGAAAACAATGACGGATTTTGTCAATCTGAGAATCGGTAAAACAACACCTCTCGGTGGGGGAATCCTTGATGATCCCTTGACCCTTCAAGGGGCTATTATTCTTAGGATCCTTACTGGGAGAATTCCGGAGCAACATTTTTTTTACAAGACGATGGAAAAAGAAAGAAAAACAGAGTAAGCAAGAGAGAAGGAGAAAGGGAATACCTGTTCAATCCTCTGATCGCGGTTATAAAGGGAAGAGTTCTTGAATTTAAATGCAAACGATCCTATCCCTATTTCTATTTATAATGATGATTTGTGCAGGGCTGTCATCTCCATGACGTCAGATCGCAACGGATAGTTCATTCTTAACGGCTATATATCCGTTGAGTTAGTTATAGATAAGATTCGGCAAAATATAACTCGTTAATATTACATAATTACTCCTTATATTTTGGGGGCAATTGTTAGGGCTGGATTTTTATGACCTATGATCCTTACTTGGTATCCTAACAAGTGATCCTTGTTTCTTTGGCAGATAGTGATCCTCATAAAAGCTCCAGGATCATGGATCATCCTAAGGATCTTCATACTAACGATTGTTCTCTTTGGATTTAATGTTGTTTTGCAGGAATTACGAGTTGGACCAGGTCTTAGCAACGTAAACAAGGAATCTGTCACGCTAATTTCGCACATGCATAATCAAAGATGGACGTTATGGAGAATATGGAAACTCAGCACAATTCAAGGGCAATTAATTAGGCTAAATTTACTTCTATTTCTAAAGGGGTAACGAGCTAGTAGTTAGGTGATTTGCCTAAAATACAACCACACACACTTGTATAAATTGCACTCTTCAGCATTTGGAAGACACAACACATTTCTCACACGCTCTAGCATACGATACTATAGTGATCCTTGTACCTAGCTCGTTACCATCCGAAGTTGTAAACATTGTTTGTTATATTGAAGTTTGGTGATCGGTAGTTTCCATCACCCGAGGTTTTTTATGCCGGAGATCATTCATTGATCAAGGGCTTTTTCCTCGTATAAATCCTTGTGTCACTTGTGCAATTTTCATTATAGTGATCCTTATCTTTGTTCATCATACCAAGCATCATTCCCCGTTTACAAAGAGTTTGGTTGCATTATCCTTGTGTGATTTTTGACCAAAAACATAAATGACATTAATTGTCTAATTTTCTCAAGTTGCATTAAATGATTGATGTTGATTTAAATGAAACTAATTCATTTTCATATATTAAATTTTTATATATATTTAGTTGTTCTCTCCTAGTTTTGAAAAATAGAGCTAGATATAGTTGTCTTTATAATATATGTTTAGCCGTTAAAAAAACTTCCCTATTTTTTGTACCTTCCATTGCTAAAAGGTATATTCAATGAGTAGATTTTAGGGGAAATAGCAAGATTAGCCAAGAATTTGTCAAAGTTTCGAAACTAGTCAACGGAAACGTCTCGTTGAGCCTTTACCATATTGCTGAAACGTCTTGACAATGGACCAATCACTGGCTGCCACGTGTCCGACAACGCTGAAACGTCTCAGAAGTCTTAGCTGAGACGTCTCCACATGGCTTGAGACGTTTCCTCATGGCTTCATATGGCTTGAGACTTTTCCACATGGCTTGAGCCCTTTCCACATAGCTTGAGCCCTAAAATGACATTTAACTCTTTATAAAATTAACCTTAAATTACGTTAAATTTATATAAAATTAAATAAAATAGTTGGTTGTTAGGATTTTTCATATTTTTTTTAAAGTTTTTTACTTTTCTTAAGTTTTAAAGTCTTTTAGAGTTCTTATACACACCATGTTGTAATACATATGAGAATTTCAAAAGAATAATTTTTCAATCTTAAAAGTTTTAGTAATTAAAACTTTTGTAACATAATACGATTATTTAAAACATATTTTCAATTTTTAAACTAATCTTCCTCACGATTTTTTAAACTCTGATATCTATTTCCTACGTTTACGTTTTTTTTTCTTAAAAATTACACCATAAAAAACCATACTAAGAGGGCACCCCTGTTAATCCGTTATATACGCGCGTGTGTGTGAAATCATATTCCGTATAACAAAACGTAAAGATCAACAAAATTTAATATTTGTTTTCTTAATATCTAAAATAATAGATGGCAATTGTTATTTTATTGACTTCTCATTTAAATGGTATAACTAACATAATTGAGGTGCTGAGATTGTTTTTTCTATCTTTTTGCAACACACAAGCCTTGTTTTTTCTGAGACGTTACAGGGTATGGCTTTTTATGGTGTAATTTTTAAGAAAAAAAGAAACGTAAACGTAGGAAATAGATATAAGGTTTAAAAATCGTGAGGAAGATTAGTTTAAAAATTGAAAATATGTTTTAAGTAATCGTATTATGTTACAAAAGTTTTAATTACTAAAACTTTTAAGATTATGAAAAATTATTCTTTTGAAATTCTCATATGTATTACAACATGGTGTGTATATGAACTCTAAAAGATTTTAAAACCTAAGAAAAGTAAAAAACTTTAAAAAATATGAAAAATCCAAACAACAAACTATTTTATTTAATTTTAGATATATTTAACGTAATTTAAGGTTAATTTTATAAAGAGTTAAATGTCATTTTAGGGCTCAAGCCATGTGGAAAGGGCTAAAGCCATATGAAGCCATGAGGAAACGTCTCAAGCCATGTGAAAAAGTCTCAAGCCATATGAAGCCATGAGGAAACGTCTCAAGCCACATGTGGAAAGGTCTCAAGCCATATGAAGCCATGAGGAAACGTCTCAAGCTATGTGGAGACGTCTCAGCTAAGACTTCTGAGACGTTTCAGCGTTGTAGGACACGTGGCAACCAGTGATTGGTCCATCGTTAAGACGTTGCAGCAATATGGTAAAGGCTCAACGAGACGTTTCCATTGGTTAGTTTCGAAACTTTGACCAATTCTTGGCTAATCTTGCTATTTCCCCTAGATTTTATATTATATAATTAAATTATCATTTATTACTATGATATTGCATTAAATATATATTTTTTATTTTACAAAAAAAGGTATGCTAACCAGAGGGCCAGATTGCACAGAGTGGTTCCGCTGGTTCTTGTCCTGTTTCTTTTTTTTTTTTTTTCCACCGGCTCCTTTGTTGCATATTCATATTCATATTCATATTCATTTTAAGATGCATCTCCCGCTTCGTATTCCTCTCCATCCTGCATTACCGCCACATCAGCTCAATTTCCTTCCTCTCCCCGTCCAGCATCATCTTTGATGCACTGCGTAAAGACTTAGACCATGTGTAGTGGGCATGATTCACCCTTGGGCGTTTTGTGCCATGTGGCAGCCCAGTCAGCAATGGGCATTATTGGGCGTTTTCTAAAATGGGTGTAGTGGGGATGTGTACATTGTGGGGCATTATCTTTGTAATAAAATTAAATCAAAAAAATCAAAAAAATTGATTGGTTTTACAAAAGTGGAAATGAATCTTATTGGTCAAACCATTGCCCCTTTAGCGTTTTTTTAAACACGCCACAGCAAACAAATAGGCCAAACACGCCCACCGTAGCGGAGGTCCGGCGTTTTCCGGGCGGTATTTGGGGGCAAAAACGCCCCAGTACAGTTGGTCTTACAAACATCAAATTTAAAACAAGAGTTAGATACGAGTTGAACAAACTAAACATTTTTCTTCCTTTTTGCTTAGATACTCCATAGTTTTATGTATTTATCATTTCACTCCAATCTACTAACGCTATCCATTTCTACTGTAAATACTTCTATTAAAGAAAACCAAAAACAAAAACACAAACACAAAAATGGGAATTGTGGGATGCACTTGAATAAAATGCCCTTTTAGCCTGAGGAATCAGTGTGAGATCCATGGATGGCGAAACCGTGTGGACCTTATTACCCAATATAACAGGGAAAGCCTACAAGTTTGGAGGCGGGTGAAGCCATCAGAATTTCAGGTTTTATTCACAGGGTACGAAACACTAAGCTGGTTAGACAAATCCATCATGAGTGCGAGGTTCGAAAAGCCAAATCCCATGGTCTTAGGATCCCAAGAAATATTGTGACGTCCTGTAAAGAAAAAGGTCATGTTAACTGCTGGCAGCTGTGGAAGCACATTGAGCAAGCGATAAAGTCATGAAAACTTGCTCATTTGCTAAAGGAAATGAAAACGGGCACTTTCCCCTAGTGACACAATAGGCCAGAAGAGAGTCAGATCCGTGGCAGATTTGCAAACCACTAGGACCAAGTCTGCAATATTTGCAAAACCACAGGGATCAACCAGGTATTTGACTCTAAATTATGTGTCAAACTCCTGAAATATTGATTCATCATGAGTGGAAGATTGATTTTACATACCAAACCAAATGCTATTAATATTGACACTCAACATTCCACAAGTAGTACAACCCACAACTTCTAAATTCTAATAGGTGGAAATAACTAAACAACTCCAAAAAAAGCATCTTGTTTTATTCTGAAGCAGTATCTGTTTCAATCTCAGGCATTGTTTCTAGATCATTCTGGCCCTCTGAATATGTTGGATCTTCTTTATTAGTCTCCAAATTATCACTTTCTGAATCATCGTCTTCACCATTCGGCTTCAACATCCCTGAGTTATTTGTCAAATTTGGTGTTGTATTAGTCACTGTTGCATTAGAATCAAACCGGTAATCACTAGAAACGGTTGTGGTATTTGGATTCTCAACTGATGAAGTGGCATTCATGGATTGAGAATTTTTTTCTTCAGCTACAGTTCCGTGATCAACTAAACCAACATTCTCACTTGAATTATCATCTAAAGTTCCATTCTGTATTTCGTTTTCGGGATCATGAGTAAGAACTGCACTAGAAGCATCATCCGCTTTGTAGTGTTCTTCACGTGCCTCGTGGGTGGATCCATCTTCAACCCTGCTTTCCGTTTCACTTTCAGCGTCTTTCTCTTCGTGTTCCTCACCCTCACTCTCTTCAATTTCTTTGTCTTCATCTATGATATCCACCTCATCACGGTCAATCTCCATGTTTGACTTTTCATCGATCTCATCATCCCCACCCCCTCCCCCATCCTCAATCTTATCTTCATCTTGCTCTTCTTCGTCGTGTTTGTTTTCTTCTTCGTCGTCTTCTTGTTCTTGAGTATCCTCAGGCATCTGGATCCCTGTGGTTGTTTCCACTAGTTTTGGTTGAAGGTCTTTTCTTCCAAATTTGACGGTTTCATCAGTAGCATGTGTGTTTAATGAGATGTTGGCATCAAACTCTTTCTTCTTGTCATGGGACCTTTTGACTTGGAAGAGTAGCCAAAAGCAAACAGCAGTTAATAAACAAAGTTGCACAACATGTTTGGTCTTGATTCCTTTGGACCTCTGGTTTCTTACAGGTGAATGTCTATACATGTTGATATATTAAGAATAACAAAGTGGCCTGTAAAGTACAGAAACAACATACTTCAGTTTAATATGCATAGACAACTATTGCAGAAGTAGGGATTGAATCCCGGCTTCTAAGTTTTGAGTTCTTTAAGGTAAATCATATTGCGTTTCAGAATATAGATGCATTTTGACTTGTAACCATACAAAAAATGTGTCTGATTTGAGGCATGTTTTTGAAGAATGAAAATACAATGAATGCCCAGACAGTTAAAGAAATTTTGTAACAGAAATCAAACATACGACCTAGGGTGGATGAGCAATTGGATCAAATTTCCCCCAAATCCAGCAGAATCAATAATAATAAGGTAAGGAAACCCTAGAAAGCAAGCAGAGAGTCATTACAAGCAAAATTAAAAGATAAATTAAGATGAATACCTGGATTTTGAAGGGAAAGTGAAAGTGAAAGTGAAAGGGGGTGGGGTTTTCTTCTACATTTGAGTGCGGTAGCTTAGACAGTAGGAGCTATGTATGTAGTTTCACTTCTAGACACACAATCTCTTTCTCTCTCATTAACCATAACCAAGCGTGTGTCAGTGTGTGCGTGTTGTAAAAAGGTGGATCTTACTGGAGTTGGGAGCGAACAAGAAGTTGGTTTTTGGATTTACCATAAATGGGGTGGGTGGCTGTTCCTCAATTCTTTCTTATACACAAAAATATAAATTCTTTATTTAACCACCATTTTCTTTTAAATTTTTTTATTTATTAAAATGTTCTTCAATTTAACAAATCAAATGAAGGTTATAATCAGGGACGACAAACAAACCTAAACTTCATAGGTAAACTTGAAACCTAACACATGTACTACGTGTATAGAGTTAGATAATCGGGTATGAGATCGGGTATGTAATTGTTTTTTTTTTCTTCTTTTTTTTGCGGGCCTTAGTGATATACTTGTTCACCTGACAATGTATACTTAAAATAATATCTTGGGGGCCTAGACGAAATAAAACCGGGGCCATTTTCAACATGTTATTATTATTTTTTAAAAAATAAAAAAGTTAGAATTTGTAATTCAATCTCCATTTTCATTCATAACAGAATTGACACTTTGATTTTCTTCAAATTGGTTAGGTATTAATGTTTTTCATAAATGTTAATAAGTTATTAATCCTTTTCATTTTTGTTGATGACCTCCCAAGTTGACAATATTTCTTCAAAATTAAATCATATTACAAAAGTGAGTGGGTTGGATGAGCGAATCTTCTATTTTTGCAAACAAAATCGAAATGCAGAGTTGTACAGAAAAACATTTGTTAGAATTAAGAGGTCCCAAGTCTTATAAGACCAACCCTGGTTGGGATTACCCGAACTCATCCCATTATCATCTCTTTTTTTTTTTTTTTTGAACGGCAAATTTAGATCACTGACGGACCACTGGAGTATCATCGGGCCACCAGCAGAACCACCCGATCATATCCATCTCCACTAGACAATAACGCCTATACACCAATTCAGGAGAAAACCCAATAAATCTGGGAAAAACCCCCTTTGTGGGAATCGAACCCATGACCTAATGGTCATAAGCCTTATCCCACCACCAAGATACCACTAGGCTATAATGCCATGGGTCCATTATCATCTCTAGTTATAATATTTTTCTTTACCTTGGTAATAAATAAATGTCCCATGTCAATAACTCTTAATGTGGTAAGTAAATTACAAATCATATGGAACTAAGTATTGGTTGGCCCAACCAATTGTTGTGATGATTTAATGGTTTGGTTCCAAACCTTAATTATTAATTATCATTATATATATATATATATATATATATAGGGTCGGGATTTAGAGAAAACGATGAAATGTGTGAGAACGGTGAGAACGCTTAATGATCGTCTGATCAAAACAATCTATGGACTAGATTGGTGATACGTGGTCGAAAACTGGTTATCGTTTGTACTTAAGTTAATGTTTTTTACATAGCTTTTAATCTTAAATAGCCTACTTTTAATGGGATTCGTGTTTTACAGGTCTAAAAAGTTTAAGGAGCTAATCGGGAGCTAAACGGAGCACCGGGACGTGAATCGGATCAACCGGGGATGTGAAATGAACAAAACCGGGTTAATCACGAAGATTGGATGTGTTTTGGGAATGTTAATGGATTTAAAATGGATATATCGGAAGATGACATGATAGAGGGCTGAATTACGAGTACGTGGGCAAAAATGGTGAATAAAACGGAGCTATAACGAAGAAGTTATGAAAAAAACAGTTTCGGACGAAACAGGAAAAACTAGAGGTCGTCGGGGACGGGCTCTAGGCCGTCGGGGACGGGCTCTAGGCCGTCCGGGACGGGCTCTAGAAAGTCCCGTCGTCACAAGGTGCCCGTAAAGAGCCAAACAACCTGTCGGATGGATTTCAGAGATCTGGATGCCGTCGCCGACGGGCCTTGGTTTACTGAAACGCGAATTTTGCTACTTGGGTTGTTGGGAACGAGTTTAAACGGAATTTTTAGCATTCAAACGGGGGTTACATGTCCTTGGAGTACAAATCTTCATCTTGGAGCCGGAGAATAGGATCATCTTGATTGGGAATCATCAAGAACATCATCACCATCATTCACAATCATCAATCCATACAAACCCTAATCATTCCACCATCAATTTTTCAACCATCATCGTTCACCAAAGCCCTAATCATCCACCATTCCTCCATCATTCAAGCTTCAAGATGGTCCAATTCATGTTTCAAGCATCCGGTGATCAAGTTTCTTCAACCATGAGCGGCTAATCACTTTGGTTTCATCCCGGTGTAGGTAGTTGTTTAATTTAGGGTTTTAAATTGTTCTTGATTCAACTTTGTGACAACTTGTATTGATTTTTGAAACCATTGACAATAGTTTACATTTGTTTCATATTCGTAAATTGTCGAACGATTATAAAGTTATGACTTTGCGAAATGGTTATGTGTAGTTATGCATTGTCTTGGTTAGGTTTTACTTGTGTTGATTACAAAGTGCATTCTTGTCCTTTTTTCGAAACGTTGATAGTTATTGGCACCTAAGTCACGGTACACTAAATCCGCTAATCGTATACAATTGAGTTGAATCTAAAACTTGTAGAAACCCTAGGTTAGCAATTACCGAAGCCGGGTGTGAACCCTTCTTCTAATTATTGTTTAGTAACCAATTTTTCTTGCAATCGTTAATTATGAGTTGTTAATCAATTAAACCAATTCCATTAGTTCAAATTCACATCTTTCAACAAAACAAAAATACAAAAATATCATAGCAAGCTTCATAATTGAAACACCTTTTTATAATTCAATCGAATCCACTCGCAAACCACATACTCTTCGTGGTTCGACCCCTTGCTACAACTAGCTATTTGTTAAGGGTAAATAGGGCTTATAAATTTTATCTTTGACCGGAGCGCGACACTCCGATCAAATTTTGGCGCCATTGCCGGGGAGTGCGTGCGCTTTGTGTTTGGATATTGTTTGAATTACGTGATTAACTGTTTAAGTTGCATAATTTCTTTTCTTGTACTTTGTCTTTTTCTTTGTTACGCGGGGTGTGTTACTTGTGCAGGTTGCAGGTAGTGCATGCATACGTGGAACTCCGGGAGGACTTCACCGTTAGTCTACGAACCGGAAATAGAAAGTGTTACAAGAAGGAATTTAGCAAGCCGGTTGGAGGCAACACTTGCTTCTAACCACGTGACCCAAACACCACAACTCACACCCTCCATTGAAACCGATTCAATGGCAAATCAAAACTCAAACCAAAACCTTAACCAAAATCAAAACCCGAACCAATTCCAATACCGAAGCAATTTTAATCCCACCCAAAATGTTGAACCTATACCTCAAGAACAACCGGGTGGTAATAACAACTCTCGACCACCTACACCACCTTTCCGAAACCAAAATTCCAACAACACCCAAAGAACACCCCAACAACAAAACCTTTACCGACAAAACTCCTTACCCATTCACCTTGATGATCTGAATGTTAATTCCGACCGTAGAGGCAATCGAGATCGTGGCAATCCCTCGAATGAAGACCCGTTCTTTAACATAGACGATTTGAGAAACGCTATCCCCGATGACGAACCATATAGTGTTCCCGGTTATCAATCGCCGGAACATGTGAGTGTTCATACGGAATATTCGGATGATGGGGGATACTACGATGATCGGGCCAATGATGATGAAGATTGGGGGTATTTGAATAGGGGTAACATCTACAATGCTAGAGGTTTTGAAGATGATGAGCTTGGCTATTAAAACACCAACTTTTTGGGGAACGATGACTATGGGTATGGGAATGTGAGAAATGACGGTTACGAGAACAACCGTCAACCACGAAACAACAACCAAAGGAAACAGAATGAAGGGTTTTACAACAACAATAACAACAATGCTAACCCTAACCGGATTCCTCGTTTCGTGGGAGGAGGAAATCAAAGGGGTAACCAAGGTGGAAATCGAAGAGGTGATAGAAGGGATAATCGAAGACCGGTCGATCAAGAAGTTAACGGTCCGCATCGTCGTCAACAACCTCCAAGGGGAGTGAATGACCGTTTTCGACCGGTGGTTACCGATAATGACTCTCCAATAGTGTGTGAAAGGAGAATGTTCGACTGTAAGGCTCATTCAATCAATATACTTCCCCACTTCAATGGGAGGTCTAATGATGAACCGTACACGCATTTGGCAGAGTTTTCCTCCATTTGTAACATTATTGGGGGGCACAACTTTGCATTGGAGGAGGTCAAGCTTTGATTATTCCAGTTTTCGCTAAAGGATAAAGCAAAGCAATGGTTTCTTACACTTCCGGCGAATAGCATTTGGACATGGGGCGAAATGCAACAAGTTTTTCTCGACGAGTATTACTCAATGGCGAAGACCGATGATGCACGGGATGAAATAAGGTCGTTTCGGCAACTATCGAGTGAACCGTTGCATGAAGCGTTCACTCGATGCAAATAATTGATTCGGAAATGCCCACATCACCAAATAGAAAAGTGGGAATTGGTGAAGTGTTTTGTACGTGGTTTGGATGATGCGACGTGGAATCGCCTCGAGTCAACAAGCAACGGAACTCTATTAAGCAATCATGAAGATGATGATTGGGAATTCCTTGAGCGGATGAGCAAGCGGTCGAAGGAGAAGGAATCGGCCGATAGAGCTAAGAAACATCCCGTCTCCCGATCACTTCCCGATCTTGATACTAAGGATCGAATTTCTACTTTAGAACGGGAAATGGCTCGAATGAAAAGGAAGGAGGTGAATGTGGTGCAATTCGCGGTGTGTGAAGATTGTGGGGATATCGGCCATAGGACCGATCAATGTCCAATGGGGCCGAGTGATTACACCGAGGAGGTAAATCAAGTGTTCGGGGATAGAAAGAACAATGATATGAACTCGAACACTTATCATCCAAGATTGAGAAATCATCCCAACTTCGGATATGGGAATGCCGCAAATCAAATGAACCTGAACTTTCAACCGGGTAACCAAAGCGGGTCATCATATCAAAATCGCCAAGGTGGTAACCAAGGGGGTTACCAACGTAATTACAATCAAGGGTACCAAGGTTGGGACAACAATTACCAAGGTGGGTACCAAAGGAATTACAATAATCAAGGCGGTATTGGAAGCGGGTCGAATAATCAAACCGGTGGTGATGATTTGAGTGCCAAAATGGACGCCTTATTCAATGTGGTTAAGGAATCTAACAGTGATATTAAGGAGATGAAGAAGACAAATGAGATGCGAGACAAATCACATGAGGTATTGGCGAGGCAAGTGGGTCAACTTGCGGAAGAGATGGCACAAATAAGGGGAAGCATGGGAAAGCTTCCAAGTGACACGACGACGAACCCGAAGCATCAAAGTTCAAGCACGGGCAATGTGAGGAATGTGCATATTAGCGCAGTAAGTCTTCTTTCAAATGATGAGGTTTGTAGTAGTGTTGAAAGCATTCCATCACCACAATGCTTTGATGGTGTAATGGGAAATACAAGAGATGAGTTGGAAAGTAAAAATGAATAAGAAACGATTTCACAAATTAAAATTGAAAAAATGAATAAAAATTCTTTTTGTGAAAATTGTTTAAATCAAACTAAACCGATTAATGCATCAAAAGTTGAGGAACGGTACCCACCGAAGGATGAGAGGTGGGAAAATTTTAAACAAGCAAAAATTAATTTACCGTTATTCGATGACATTAAAAAGGTTCCTGCTCATGGGGAATGCTTAAAGGAGTTAAGCATCGAAAAAGGCCACAACAAATTACTCGAACCGGTTGATTTGATATCTCATGTTAGTGCCGTCTATCGAGTGCCCTTCCTCAAAAAGCTCAAGATCCGGGAGATCCTCTTATTCCAATTCAAATTGGAACCTTCAAAATTGAGAGGGCTCTCCTCGATCTTGGAGCTTGTGTGAGCATTTTACCTGGGATTTTGTATGACCAATACGATTTTGGTCCATTAAAAAATTGATACTCCCTTGGTATTGGCCGATCAGACTCCCACGCATCCAAGGGGGATGGTGGAGAATGTGATTGTTAAGGTGGATGATTGCTACTACCCAGTTGACTTTTTGGTAGTAGACTATGTTGGGTGTGTTGAGGACACCCAACCGGTAGTTATCTTGGGTAGACCGTTCTTGGCAACTACTAATGCCATAATAAATTATGCAATGGGAACGGTAAGCATGAAGTTTGGGGACCGGGAATTAAATTTAAATGTTTTTCCAAATTTCACTAACCCGCTCGGTGAGGATAAGTGTCCTAAAAAGGACATGAATCCAAACAAAAAGGTGTGTGCCATGGTTGGTAGGTTTGGAGAAACAAGGAAGAAAACAGTCAAGAAAAAGAAGGCGAAAAAGTCACCTCTAGAAAAGAAGAAGGAAGAGGAGGTGAGGAAGTTTGGACCGTTTGGCAACAAATGGTATGAATCACCGGTGGGTGATTTCGAGGAGTTTGTAGGCGGCAAGCATGCCATTCGACCACCATGAGGTGATAAGTCAATTGTTGTTGTATATTTTATTTCACATTTCGTTTTAGTTTTCTCTGTAGTCTAGTTAGTATTGTTGTTGTTGTATAATTTTGTTATTTTATTTTTGTAGTTAAATGTGTGACAACCCGAATTCCCGAGGTTAGTATTATCCTATTCCCCGACTCCTTTGTCGTATTTTCTTATCCTTGGAATCTTGTAAAATCATTGTGCTAGTAGAAATATGTTGCAACTTGTTAATGATCCTCCGACCAAGACATCTTTCAACCGAAGATCCTTCGACCGAAGGATCCAACCTTCGAAGGATCACGAAACATAAGACCTAACTTTCGACCCAAGACTCTATCCTTCGACCAAATATAGGATCCTTCGACTGTGACAACTCGAAATTTAGAACCTTTCGTTGTAACTTGCTTGTACGTTATGTGACTAGTTTAAATGATAACGTGAACCTTTTTATGTGATAAGTGCTTTGTTACGTGTGTATTGTATTTATATGTGTACGTGTTATATGTGAACCGAGAACCCGACACGAAACAACAAGGAACCCGACTCGAGACCATGAGGTCTCGAGTGACTAGTAATCGGTTTTGGGCCTTGGGCCGAGAACCTTTGGCCGGTTGGGCCTTTGGGCCGTAAACCCCACTCGAAACCCACTAAGGGTGCACACTTGGAACTAGCCTATATATAAACTACCCTTAGTTAGTTCTTGCCATTTGTTGAACAATACAACACACACACTCTCCTACTTCTCTCTCTAAGCCTTAAGAACACAAACACACCTCCAAGACTCTCGGATTTAATCGGTTAGCACAAGGACTCTCGGGTTTGGAACTTTGGATCGGCACACACACACCTCACCAACCGGTTAGTATTTCTTGTTGGATATTGTTGAATGCATAAGTGTCAAATATGTTCATGATGTGTTTGTGCTTGAATAAATGTATGATGAGATTATGTGACAATATGTTAAGTTGTTAAGTTTTACATAATGTTTTGAAAAAGAAATCGGTTCATGGTATGACAAAAAGGTGAATGATGATATTGGTTGCATTTGGGTTTGATCCGAAAAGTTTGGGTGTTTATACTAAGAAAAATCGGCTAATAAATATGGTTGTCAAGTAGGATGCATGCTAGAAAATTGTATCTTGATGGTTGTTCATGATTTTGGGTGAATAAGTGTTGTTTATGTTATGAAGAACTTGAATATATGCTTTGAATATGTGAAGAACACTTTGAATGATAGTTAAGAATGTGAAAACCCTTGTGATTTTGATCCATCTTTGACTAGTAACCTGATTAGGAAAACTGTTAGTGGAATGCTATTGGTAGTTTCCGGATTTGGGCCTGATTATACTGTACCATTAATCTGACCATCTGCATCAACACGTGAACTTGAAAACGACTGCTACCGACTCGCAATCACGCAGTTGCGACTCGCAACCACAGCGTGATGACTCGAGACCACGCGGTTGCGACTCGCAACCATAGCAGGACAAGCCGAAACCACAGGTTACGAGTCCCGTTGCGACTCGAGACCTCAGCATGATGAACCGAGACTACGGTTGCGACACCGGTTGCGACTCGCAACCATCCATAATCAACACACAGCATGACTCGAGACCATGCTTGCGAGTCCGGTTGCGACTCGAGACCACACTTTTTGGGCCTTAGTTAATGGGCCAGACTGATGGGCTTCTGTGTTAACTGCTTTTACGTGTTTGGGCCTAAGTAGTTGGGCTGAACTTGTGAACCGTATGTGCTACTGTTGACTGTTAACTGTTACTGCTAAACGTGCTTGCCAAACATGTTGAACATTTGTGCACTACTTGGTTCGAATCTGATTATACGTGATATCCGTGTTAGGACGTTATTGACTACTTGCGACTTGATTGACTTTCTGTGTTTGACTGCCGAGCAAACCAAGGTGAGTTCACACCCTTTACAAAGCATGGGATTCCCTGGGTTGGGAACGGGGTTAAGGAACGTGGTTCCTCGTCTACCTTGGGTAGGACGTCAGTGGTTCAGGAATGTGATTCCTCGTCCGGATGGACGGATAAACGTACTAGACTAAAACTCTATCACGAAGTCCCTCCTTTTTGTATCGACTAATCGCCGGGCCAATGGCGAGCGGGTCATTAGTTAGATAGCGCTATTTAGGTCTGACAAGCCTCACACCGTGCCGCAGAGGACGGGCGTGAACTAATGGATCTGGGGCACGTCAATGATGATAGACATTGATGTTTTCAGGGCACATAAACATGACTACAGTCAGCAATCGATACGGTAACGAGTCTAGTATACACATGGGGTAGCCCCCACGGCTGGAGAGCCAGATGATGTACATGGGGTAGCCCCCACGGCCGAAATGCCTGATAACTACATGGGGTAGCCCCCACGGCTGGAGTGCCGGAGTAACTGGGAACGAACTGGTCACGTTTTTAAACTATGGGGTAACCCCCACGGCAGGATGCCAGATAAAGTAAACTGTTTTCGAAACAACTAAAACGAACGCCCACCCGTGAACTCACTCAACTAGTTGTTGACTCGTTACTACATGCTTTGCAGGACCATAGGTACTCAGTGGGAGCTTGCATGGAGGAGGATCGTTGTGGGACAGGGATTGCTACAAGACTATGTTAAACTTGAAACTTTTGGAACTTATGTTATAACTTTAAACTTATGCTTCCGCTTGCAACTTAACTTGTTTGTTTTGAAACACCAATTGTGATGGTTAAACTTTTATAACTACTTATATGCTTGTTCAGTATGATTGGTGGCTGGATCCTGGTCAGTCACGCCCTCGGAGCGGGCGTTATCCGCAGGTGGATTTTGGGGGTGTGACAGATTGGTATCAGAGCCATTGGTTATAGTGAACTTGGTTTTAATAAAGGAGAAACGTTTTTGTTAAAACCAGACTATAACCGGTTTAGTGCTCAACGGTCCACAACGACACTTCGCTCCTCATGCAAGGCTCGACGTTCTAGGTAATATGATGTATGTATATTGCCTACTTGTTAGTTACGTAGTACATTGCTCATGGCATGCTTGATTAGTATAGCTACTGTTGTTTGAACGCGTGTGTACTTACTCTGTCCTACTATCGTGCTTTCGCGAACCTCTCTCACACGTATTGCTTTTATTATGAAGAACCATGTCTGGACGCGTTAACATGACACAAGCCCAGTTGACGGCTTTGATCAACGAGCGAGTTGCCGCAGCGCTCGCAGCTGCACACGCAGGAGGTATATCCTGCAGTCCGAAATTGTCCTAGGATCATTTGGATCCTACTCTCGTGAACCAACCTTTGTGTTAAACTCTGTCTTTTCTTTCACCTACCTTAGGTCAGGCACCGGTGTGCACTTTTAAGACTTTTATGGACTGTCGACCCACGACTTTTAGCGGCACTGAAGGAGCAGTAGGTCTCCTACACTGGTTTGAGAAACTGGAGTCTGTGTTCGAAATGTGCGAATGCCCTGAAGCGCGCAGGGTGAAGTATGCTACTGGTACTCTCGAGGGTTTGGCCCTCACGTGGTGGAATGCGCAAGTGCAGATGTTAGGGTTGGTTGCTGCCAACGCCACCCCATGGGAAACTTTCAAGGAAATGATCAGGGAGGAATACTGCAGTCGTGACGACATTCACAAACTGGAAGATGAGTTCTACAATCTTAAGATGTCGGGGTCAGAAATTGAGGCATACACTAAGAGATCGCATGAGCTTGCTTTGTTGTGTCCTACTATGGTGGATCCTCCCTACAAGCGAATTGAACTCTATCTCAAGGGCTTGGTGCCAGAGATCCAAAGTCATGTGACTTCAGCAAGGTTGACTACTATCCAGCAGGTTGTACAGTTGGCTCACCGTCTTACTGACCAAGCGGTGGAGCAGAACAAGTTACCGAAGCGTATAGGTGCTGCAACTACTTCTGGTGCTTCTAGTGGGGATAAACGGAAATGGGATGGAACTTCAAGCAGGGGTTCAACTTCAGTGCAAACTCAGTCTCAGCAGAGAAAGACGGACGATCACAAGAGCCCCAGTCAGCAGTCGTCTGGTGGTCAAAGTCATGGTGGATACAAGGGGAATCACCCCAAGTGCAATCGCTGCAGCCTACACCACAGTGGGCCATGCACCAGGGGCAACTGTCATCGATGCAACAAGCCTGGTCATGTTGCAAAGGATTGCAGAAGCGCATACCCCGTCAACCAGAATCGTCAGCAACCTCAGCAGAATCAGCGACAGCAGCAGGGTAACAACAAAGGGTGCTTTCAGTGTGGAGCTGAAGGTCATTTCAAGAAAGATTGTCCCCAACTGAACCAGAACAACAACAACAACCAGGGGAATGGTAACAATGGAAACAACAACAATGGTGCTAGGGGACGAGTGTTCGTGATTGGTCAAGGTGAAGCAAGGAATGATCCCAACGTGGTGACGGGTAAGTTCCTTCTCGACGACTTTTATGTTACAGTCTTATTTGATTCGGGTGCCGATACTAGCTATGTGTCACTAGAAGTTAGTAAGATGCTTAAGCGTATTCCTACACCCCTGAGCGACAAGCACACCGTAGAGCTAGCTAATGGTAAGAGTTTGGAAGCCTCACACGTAGTCAAGGGTTGCCAGCTTATTCTCGCTAACCAGACCTTCTCTATCGATCTTATTCCTATTGTCTTGGGTAGTTTCGACGTTGTCATTGAGATGGATTGGTTATCCCAACACCGAGCAGAGATTCTTTGCAACGAGAAGATCGTTCGTATTCCTGGTCTAGGTAGTGAACCTCTCATGATTCGTGGCGACAAGAGAAGTGCTGTTGAGAACATTATCTCTCTTCTTAAGGCTCAGAAGTGCTTACGAAAGGGCCACACTGCGATTTTGGCTCTAGTTACTGATACCACAGAGAAGGAGAAGAAGTTAGAAGATTTTCCCGTTGTACGCGACTATCCTGAGGTATTCCCTGAGGAATTACCTGGTCTTCCGCCCCATCGCCAAGTCGAGTTTCAGATTGATCTAGCTCCTGGAGCCGCGCCTGTAGCCCGTGCACCTTATCGTTTAGCGCCATCAGAGTTGGAAGAACTCTCCACGCAACTACAAGAACTCTTGGATAAGGGTTTTATTCGTCCTAGCTCATCGCCTTGGGGAGCTCCAGTGTTATTTGTGAAGAAGAAGGACGGTACCTTCAGAATGTGTATCGACTATCGCGAACTCAACAAGGTGACTGTGAAGAATCGTTATCCTCTACCGCGTATTGACGACTTGTTCGACCAGTTGCAGGGGTCGAGCTACTATTCAAAGATCGATCTGAGATCGGGATATCATCAGCTGAGAGTTCGGGAAGAGGATGTCTCTAAGACGGCCTTTAGAACTCGTTATGGGCACTATGAGTTTCTGGTCATGCCGTTTGGGCTGACGAACGCACCGGCAGTTTTTATGGATTTGATGAATCGAGTGTGCAAGCCGTACCTGGATAAGTTTGTTATAGTCTTTATCGACGACATCCTGATCTATTCTAAGAGCAAGGAAGAGCACGAACAACATCTACGACTTATTTTGGAACTCCTTCGGAAGGAACAGCTTTACGCGAAATTCTCGAAATGCGACTTCTGGCTTCGAGAGGTCCATTTCCTAGGGCATGTGGTGAACAAGGATGGGATTCACGTTGATCCATCCAAAGTGGAATCTATTAAGGACTGGCCTGCGCCTCGCACACCAAAGGAAATTCGCCAATTTTTGGGATTGGCAGGTTACTACAGGAGATTCATTAAGGATTTTTCTAAGATCGCGCAGCCTCTCACGTTGTTAACACAGAAAGGCGTTGTTTATCATTGGGGAAACGCACAAGAGTTAGCTTTTCAGCATCTAAAGGATAGACTTTGTAGTGCACCTATCCTTTCATTGCCAGAGGGCACAGAAGATTTTGTGGTTTACTGTGATGCATCAATTCAAGGTCTTGGTTGTGTATTGATGCAACGAGATAAAGTCATAGCCTACGCCTCACGACAACTCAAAGTTCACGAGAAGAACTACACGACACATGATTTGGAACTGGGAGCTGTTGTTTTCGCACTTAAACTATGGCGGCATTACCTGTACGGAACCAAGTGCGCCATCTACACCGACCACAGAAGTTTAGAACACATATTCAAGCAGAAGGAACTGAATATGCGGCAACGACGATGGGTCGAACTGCTGAATGATTACGAGTGCTCTATCAGGTATCACCCGGGCAAGGCCAATGTTGTGGCAGACGCCCTCAGTCGAAAGGACACTACGCCTAAGCGTGTAAGAGCTTTACAACTCACGATCCATTCTAGTCTACCTTCGCAAATACGAGCTGCTCAGATAGAAGCACTGAAGCCAGAAAACGTTAGAGCTGAAGCTCTACGCGGGTCAAGGCAACGCTTAGAACAGAAGGAAGACGGTGCTTATTATGTAACAGGACGCATTTGGGTCCCACTCTATGGCGATTTACGAGAACTTGTGATGGATGAAGCGCACAAATCTCGCTACTCGGTACACCCTGGTTCGGACAAGATGTACCACGATATTAAAACTACGTATTGGTGGCCTAGCATGAAGGCCCACATAGCAACTTATGTCAGCAAGTGTTTGACTTGTGCGAGAGTTAAGACGGAATATCAGAAACCTTCAGGCCTACTTCAGCAACCAGAGATACCACAATGGAAATGGGAGCAAATTTCCATGGATTTCGTTACTGGCCTACCTAGATCACAGCGCGGAAACGATACTATCTGGGTGATCGTGGATCGACTCACGAAATCCGCACACTTTTTGGCAATCAAGGAAACGGATAAGTTCTCCACTCTAGCGGAGATATACCTCAAGGAAGTTGTTTCGAGGCACGGGGTGCCCACTTCTATCATCTCTGATCGAGATGCACGTTTTACTTCGGAACTGTGGCAGGCAATGCACAAGTCTTTTGGCTCACGTTTAGATATGAGCACAGCGTATCACCCACAGACGGACGGGCAGTCCGAGCGAACTATTCAGACCTTAGAAGACATGCTTCGCGCTTGTGTAATCGACTTTGGCAACAGCTGGGAAAGACATCTGCCACTTGTAGAATTTTCGTATAATAACAGCTACCACACCAGCATTAAAGCTGCTCCGTTTGAGGCATTGTACGGACGTAAATGCCGGTCACCCCTCTGTTGGGCAGAGGTGGGGGATAGTCAAATCACTGGTCCAGAACATGTGGTAGACACTACTGAGCGGATTGCTCAAATACGACAACGCATGGCGGCCGCTCGTGACCGTCAGAAGGCCTACGCCGATAAGGGCAGGAAACCACTTGAGCTCCAGGTTGGGGAGCGGGTATTACTCAAAGTTTCACCCTGGAAGGGTGTGGTTCGTTTTGGTAAACGCGGCAAACTCAACCCACGATACGTTGGACCTTTCGAAATCCTTGAGAAAATAGGCAAGGTGGCTTACAGACTGAAATTACCAGCAGAACTCGGTGCAGTTCACAACGTTTTCCATGTGTCGAATCTGAAGAAGTGTCTGTCAGATGAGACGCACGTAGTTCCTCTGAAGGAACTCACGATCGACGAACAGTTGAAATTCGTCGAAGAACCTGTCGAGATCACGGACCGGGATGTTAAGGTCCTCAAGAGCACTAGAATACCTCTTGTTCGAGTTCGTTGGAACTCACGTCGCGGCCCAGAGTTTACCTGGGAGCGCGAAGATCGGATGAAACAAAAGTATCCCCAACTGTTTGAGAACAGTACAAACGCTACTGAGGCTGAAGCTACGGAATTTCGGGACGAAATTCCAGATCAACGGGGGGTGGATGTGACACCCCAGGAAAACCGGGAAAACCATGCAACTTAACTAGCTTCCTCAGTGAGTGCCATCAAATTTCGGGACGAAATTTCTTTCAACTTGGGGATGATGTGACAACTCGAAATTTAGAACCTTTCGTTGTAACTTGCTTGTACGTTATGTGACTAGTTTAAATGATAACGTGAACCTTTTTATGTGATAAGTGCTTTGTTACGTGTGTATTGTATTTATATGTGTACGTGTTATATGTGAACCGAGAACCCGACACGAAACAACAAGGAACCCGACTCGAGACCATGAGGTCTCGAGTGACTAGTAATCGGTTTTGGGCCTTGGGCCGAGAACCTTTGGCCGGTTGGGCCTTTGGGCCGTAAACCCCACTCGAAACCCACTAAGGGTGCACACTTGGAACTAGCCTATATATAAACTACCCTTAGTTAGTTCTTGCCATTTGTTGAACAATACAACACACACACTCTCCTACTTCTCTCTCTAAGCCTTAAGAACACAAACACACCTCCAAGACTCTCGGATTTAATCGGTTAGCACAAGGACTCTCGGGTTTGGAACTTTGGATCGGCACACACACACCTCACCAACCGGTTAGTATTTCTTGTTGGATATTGTTGAATGCATAAGTGTCAAATATGTTCATGATGTGTTTGTGCTTGAATAAATGTATGATGAGATTATGTGACAATATGTTAAGTTGTTAAGTTTTACATAATGTTTTGAAAAAGAAATCGGTTCATGGTATGACAAAAAGGTGAATGATGATATTGGTTGCATTTGGGTTTGATCCGAAAAGTTTGGGTGTTTATACTAAGAAAAATCGGCTAATAAATATGGTTGTCAAGTAGGATGCATGCTAGAAAATTGTATCTTGATGGTTGTTCATGATTTTGGGTGAATAAGTGTTGTTTATGTTATGAAGAACTTGAATATATGCTTTGAATATGTGAAGAACACTTTGAATGATAGTTAAGAATGTGAAAACCCTTGTGATTTTGATCCATCTTTGACTAGTAACCTGATTAGGAAAACTGTTAGTGGAATGCTATTGGTAGTTTCCGGATTTGGGCCTGATTATACTGTACCATTAATCTGACCATCTGCATCAACACGTGAACTTGAAAACGACTGCTACCGACTCGCAATCACGCAGTTGCGACTCGCAACCACAGCGTGATGACTCGAGACCACGCGGTTGCGACTCGCAACCATAGCAGGACAAGCCGAAACCACAGGTTACGAGTCCCGTTGCGACTCGAGACCTCAGCATGATGAACCGAGACTACGGTTGCGACACCGGTTGCGACTCGCAACCATCCATAATCAACACACAGCATGACTCGAGACCATGCTTGCGAGTCCGGTTGCGACTCGAGACCACACTTTTTGGGCCTTAGTTAATGGGCCAGACTGATGGGCTTCTGTGTTAACTGCTTTTACGTGTTTGGGCCTAAGTAGTTGGGCTGAACTTGTGAACCGTATGTGCTACTGTTGACTGTTAACTGTTACTGCTAAACGTGCTTGCCAAACATGTTGAACATTTGTGCACTACTTGGTTCGAATCTGATTATACGTGATATCCGTGTTAGGACGTTATTGACTACTTGCGACTTGATTGACTTTCTGTGTTTGACTGCCGAGCAAACCAAGGTGAGTTCACACCCTTTACAAAGCATGGGATTCCCTGGGTTGGGAACGGGGTTAAGGAACGTGGTTCCTCGTCTACCTTGGGTAGGACGTCAGTGGTTCAGGAATGTGATTCCTCGTCCGGATGGACGGATAAACGTACTAGACTAAAACTCTATCACGAAGTCCCTCCTTTTTGTATCGACTAATCGCCGGGCCAATGGCGAGCGGGTCATTAGTTAGATAGCGCTATTTAGGTCTGACAAGCCTCACACCGTGCCGCAGAGGACGGGCGTGAACTAATGGATCTGGGGCACGTCAATGATGATAGACATTGATGTTTTCAGGGCACATAAACATGACTACAGTCAGCAATCGATACGGTAACGAGTCTAGTATACACATGGGGTAGCCCCCACGGCTGGAGAGCCAGATGATGTACATGGGGTAGCCCCCACGGCCGAAATGCCTGATAACTACATGGGGTAGCCCCCACGGCTGGAGTGCCGGAGTAACTGGGAACGAACTGGTCACGTTTTTAAACTATGGGGTAACCCCCACGGCAGGATGCCAGATAAAGTAAACTGTTTTCGAAACAACTAAAACGAACGCCCACCCGTGAACTCACTCAACTAGTTGTTGACTCGTTACTACATGCTTTGCAGGACCATAGGTACTCAGTGGGAGCTTGCATGGAGGAGGATCGTTGTGGGACAGGGATTGCTACAAGACTATGTTAAACTTGAAACTTTTGGAACTTATGTTATAACTTTAAACTTATGCTTCCGCTTGCAACTTAACTTGTTTGTTTTGAAACACCAATTGTGATGGTTAAACTTTTATAACTACTTATATGCTTGTTCAGTATGATTGGTGGCTGGATCCTGGTCAGTCACGCCCTCGGAGCGGGCGTTATCCGCAGGTGGATTTTGGGGGTGTGACATCGACAGTCTTTCCAATGGGCTTGGCCCATTCCTGTGATACGTTATATATATGTGAATGCATGTAGGTCGATAGTTAACTTCTAAAAACCCTAGTTCCATTGTGTGTGTGTGACGGCATAGCAGCCCCCTGCTCGAAGATCTCATTCTGTAATCAAGATTCCGGTTAGTGTGATTCTTGTTTGTCTAGAGGATCAAAAACACTTGTGATTATTGGTTTAATTTATGTGGTAACAGCCTTGTTCATGGATTGAATATATATATGCGATTAGGTCGTTACTGATTTTGCAAATGATTGTATTTGGCTTTCAATGTTGATCTTGTTTATAATGATGATGATGAACCGACATGTCCTGTGCTAATGACGTTAGTGAATAATTCTGATATGATAAATGTATATGTGGATTAGATCGTTAGACATTATGCGTTAAACCTTGGTGACTAGTTAGCATGGATATTGGTTTTGATAAAAGTTGTTGTTAGACGGCACAACCTAAACCGTTGGGTCAAACTGATTAGACCTTGATACATGTTTACTGTACTGCTTGATGACCATTAGGGTTCCGTTTCGTAACTGATTGGCCGAATGATAATTGCTGAATCATTAACCAGATGATAACAGTTAGATCGCATGATTAGGGTTACTGTAACTGATATATCGAAAGATAACTGTGTGTCGAAACATAACTGTGAACTGAAAGATAACTGTTGTAGTCGAAGGATAGCTAGCATAGTCGAAAGGTGACATATGGTTCGGAACATAACATTTGATTCGAAAGATAACTGTGATAACTGTTAGATCGAAGGATAACTGTGAACCGAAAGATATTAGGGATTATGAACATACTTTGAATGATGGAATGTGTGCTTGACTAAATGAGTATGCCATGCCTAGTGATGAATGTTGACACTTGTATTCGTGTTCACTAGCTGATGATTAAATGTGAAATGATACGTGTTGGGCTCGTATGCAAACTGATTGTTATGTGTAACTATCATAGGGTTTGGTAAATCACCGTTGTGAAACGAGTAATTAATCCTACCGAGCAAACCAAGGTGAGTTCACTACATTCGAGCATGCGTCCCAGTGGTTGGGGACAGTCAGTGGGTATCCCATGGGGGGGATGAGTCTTTGGGTAAAAACGAGTATATTGGTTAATGATCTCACCTATCATCATTTGTAAGTCCCTCATCGGGTATTAGTTAGTAGCGCTACTTAGGTTCGGCACCCTCACCCCGTGCCTGTAGAGGATGGAGGTGAACTAATGACCCAGTCTGGCCCAGTACTAGATAGGAGTACGTGGGAAGGGCAGTCATGCGTTTCAGGAGCCGTCCGTGTTTGGAAATGAGATATTAACAATATTACTTGCATTGGTTATTGAACTGTTTTACATACAACGGGTACAAACGTTTTCTAAAACTGTGAACTCGCCAGCTTTGACTGATACGTGTGTTACATGCTCGCAGGTCCTTAGGTACTTGGAACGCAGGAACTTGCTGGCTGGAGGGTGCGAGTGGTCATGGTTACATTATTGAATTATTTATCAAACATTTATTTACTTTGGTTGTGTGAAACTTATATGTTGTGATACGTTAATGCTTCCGCTGAACTTAATGGTTTCAAACAACTTGTGATTGAATTTTTATTACTATCAATTTATGAAACTTTGTTTGAACTTGTGATTCAATGTAATTGGTGGCTCCTAGCTTGTTGTCACGCGCCTAACAGGGACACTCCCTAGGTGGCAAATTGGGGGTGTGACAGTTTGGTATCAGAGCCACTGGTTATAGTGAATTGGTTTTAAAAATGTTTTATAAAACCAGACTATAACTGAACTGATACGACATACTGATACGACATGGACCATGACACTCAGCTCCAGGCAGCAAGGTTCGTCTCTTGTTTACTATTGTATAATATAGTTAGTACATACTCATGATTGATATCACACTCGAACGCACACATGCCATTACAATACGAATTACTATGCTACCTGTCCATATTACGTGTTTTTAAGAGTAGGACTCTTCTTGTGTTTACATGATCTATGTTGTGATATCGACGGTCGTACTGTATGAATTAGGGGAAACCTTCTAACATGAGTAGGGAGGAACTGAGATAAGCATGCAAATCAGGTTATTATTATGGGTGCACACATAATAACAACGTGAGGTGCATGTGAGTCCCAGTAAATCTCGACTAGTGTGAAAAAGGAATCCCGCGTTGTTAGTCAATGTTGTATTAGAACCTCGAAAACTGTGAATACTATAGCAATACTTGACATTCGCCTGAAATGGTCTGTTAATTTGTTACTTCTTCCCATACTTATAGAATCATGAACGGACGTGGTGGAGGTCGTCGTGGTGGACGCGGTGGGCGTGGTGGAGGCCGCGGTGGCGGACAAGGCGAAATCCATATGACTCAAGCTGAGCTAGAGGCATTACTCAACGCCCAGGTGGCTGCAGCCTTGGCAGCTTATCAGGCTGGTATGACATGTACCAGACATTCCTTTCCTTTGAATCGTAAACTTGAGTCTTATTTGTTGGTATATTTTCTCTCGTTAATAGGTCAGCCGGCGCCACAAAACCAGCCTCACCCACCGGTCTGCACTTTTAAAACTTTCATGGATTGCAAGCCACAGACCTTCAGTGGCACTGAAGGGGCTGTAGGACTTATACGCTGGTTCGAAAAGGCGGAGTCAGTGTTTGCGATATGTAACTGCCCAGTTGGGGATAGGGTAAAATTTGCAGCAGGCACGCTTCAGGATGGTGCCTTGACCTGGTGGAATGCCCAGGTCCAACTGCTAGGTATTGAGGCGGCGAACGCCACTACGTGGGATGATTTTAAAGAACTGATGAGAGAGGAATACTGTCCTCGAGATGAAATAGCGAAGTTAGAGAATGAGTACTATCATCTGACAATGGTGGGGTCTGAAATCGAGGCGTATGTGAAGCGGTCGTATGAGTTAGCTGATTTGTGTCCGAACTTGTCCCGACCCATGCCCCGAAGAATCGAGTTGTTTATTAAGGGGTTACCTCCACGGGTGAAGGGTTTAGTTACAGCAGCGAACCTCAATAACCTAACCCAGATTGTTAGATTGGCACATAAAATCGTTGACCAGGAGGTGGAGAGCGACTCATTGCCACCTCGTATTTCTAGCACTACCACAGCTGCCACTACTTCCACTGCATCTGCTGCAGATGGCAAACGTAAGTGGAACGATACGGACAAGGGGTCCAACTCTACACAGCCTCAGAAGAAGACGGATACTGGCAGCACCCGCAGTTTCAGACAGACAGCATCAGTAAATCAGAACTCGAGTAACAGATCAGGGCAGGGATCATATGCGGGGAAGCTACCCTTGTGCAGCAAGTGTGATCTTCATCACAAGGGGCAGTGTACTCGAGTTTGTTATCGGTGTAATCGCCCGGGGCACAAGGCCAGGGATTGTAGGACCACACTTCCAGCTCAGCAGCAGCCAGCGCAGCAGGCGGGTAGGCAACAGCCTCAGCAAACTCAGGGTAATCAGAAAGGGTGTTATCAGTGTGGGGCCGAGGGGCACTTCAAGCGAGACTGCCCTCAGCTGAGACAGAACACAGGGGGTGGTAACGGGAATAACAATGCAGGGAACAACGGGGGTAATGTTGCGCGTGGTCGCGGGTTTGTGCTGGGAGCTGGGGAAGCGCGGAACGACGGCAACGTGGTTACTGGTACGTTTTCAGTAAACGGTGTTATTGCTTCTATTTTATTTGATTCTGGAGCCGACTGGAGTTACGTGTCTTTAGAGTTTAGCTCCCAATTAGGGTTAAGTCCTACACTTCTTGTAATGAAACACATGGTAGAAATCGCAAATGGTAAAACAATCGAAGCTACGCATGTTCTATTTGGGTGTAAAATCGATCTTCTGGGTCAAGTTTTCGACATTGACTTGATTCCTATTACTCTTGGAAGCTTCGACGTGATCGTTGGTATGGACTGGTTGTCCAAGTATCAAGCAGAGATTCTCTGCAAGGAGAAGATCATACGTGTTCCCCTTCCCAGTGGGGAATTTCTATCAGTTCAAGGTCATCGCAGCGGGACCCCAGTTAGCATTGTTTCGGCAATGAAGGCTCAGAAGTATTTGCGTAAGGGCTATCCTGCTATATTAGCTCTTGTTACCGATTCATCGTCTGATGAAAGGAAGATCGAGGATCTTCCAGTTGTTCGGGAATATCCTGACGTATTTCCTGAGGAACTTCCTGGTTTACCCCCACATCGTCAGGTGGAATTCCAGATTGACCTCGCCCCAGCGGCAGCCCCAGTTGCCCGTGCTCCTTATCGTCTTGCGCCAGTAGAACTGCAGGAATTATCAAACCAACTCCAAGAGCTGTTGGATAGGGGTTTCATCCGACCTAGCTCTTCCCCCTGGGGAGCCCCAGTTTTATTTGTGATGAAGAAGGACGGGTCCTTACGAATGTGTATAGATTATCGCGAGCTCAACAAGATGACGATCAAAAACCGTTATCCTTTGCCTCGTATTGACGACCTGTTTGACCAGTTACAAGGGTCGAGCTTTTACTCTAAGATCGACTTAAGGTCTGGTTATCATCAAGTGCGAGTCAGAGAGGAAGACGTTCCCAAAACCGCGTTTCGGACGCGATACGGTCACTATGAATTCTTGGTTATGCCATTCGGGTTAACCAACGCACCAGCGGTTTTCATGGACCTCATGAACCGCGTGTGCAAGCCATACCTTGACGACTTCGTTATCGTTTTTATTGACGACATTCTAATTTACTCCAAGAACAAGGAGGATCACGAGCGGCACCTACGCCTTATCCTAGAACTCCTGAGGAGGGAGCAGTTGTACGCAAAGTTTTCTAAGTGTGATTTTTGGATACGGGAGGTACATTTTCTGGGGCATATAGTCAATGAGGTAGGCATACATGTGGATCCTGCCAAAGTTGACGCCATTAGAAATTGGGCGGCACCAAAGAACCCTTCGGAGGTACGGCAATTTCTCGGTCTAGCAGGGTATTATCGCTGTTTCATTCAGAACTTCTCAAAGATTGCACAGCCACTCACCTCGTTAACACAGAAGAAAGTAGTTTACTCTTGGGGGACGAAACAGGAGGATGCTTTCCAGCTTTTGAAACAAAGGTTATGCAGCGCACCAATCTTATCTCTACCGGATGGCACTGAGGATTTTGTAGTTTATTGTGATGCTTCGATTCAGGGTCTTGGTTGCGTGTTGATGCAACGCGAGAAAGTGATAGCTTACGCTTCTCGACAGTTGAAGGTTCACGAGAGGAACTACACGACACATGACTTGGAGTTAGGAGCAGTAGTGTTTGCGCTAAAGATTTGGAGGCACTATTTATACGGTACGAAATGCACAATCTACACCGACCACAAGAGCCTTCAGCATATCTTCGACCAAAGAGAATTGAATATGCGACAGCGTCGTTGGGTGGAATTGTTCAATGATTACGAGTGTGCCATCAAATATCACCCAGGTAAAGCTAACGTTGTGGCGGATGCACTTAGCCGCAAAGAAACGAAACCTAAACGCGTTCGCGCCTTACAGCTCACTATCCATTCCAGCCTTCCTGATAGGATTCGTACGGCCCAGACTGAGGCATTGAAGGAAGAGAACATTAAAACTGAGGGTTTGCGCGGTATGGAAAAACAGTTTGAACAGAGATCTGACGGCATCTACTACATCATGGGAAGAGTATGGGTTCCTCTGTTTGGTGATCTTAGAGAACTTGTAATGGATGAAGCACACAAGTCACGATATTCTATCCACCCGGGATCGGACAAGATGTATCATGATCTTAAGGTTATGTATTGGTGGCCGAACATGAAAGCCCTCATAGCCACGTACGTGAGTAAATGCTTAACTTGTGCTAGAGTTAAAGCGGAACACCAGAAGCCTTCGGGTCTACTACAGCAGCCAGAAATACCTAAGTGGAAGTGGGAACAGATCGCTATGGATTTCGTTACTGGATTACCAAGAACTCAGGCTGGAAACGACACTATATGGGTGATTGTTGATCGACTCACGAAATCGGCACATTTTCTAGCAATCAAGGAAACAGATAAGTTTTCGCAGCTTGCAGCGGTATACCTTAAGGAGGTAGTTGCTCGACACGGAGTGCCAACTTCTATCATCTCAGATCGAGATCCGCGCTTTACTTCTGAATTATGGCAGTCTATGCACAAATTGTTTGGTTCGAAACTTGATATGAGCACCGCTTACCACCCACAGACGGATGGTCAGAGTGAGCGCACTATTCAGACACTTGAAGACATGCTGCGGGCATGTGTGATCGATTTTGGGAAGGGATGGGAAAGACACTTGCCGTTAATAGAGTTTTCCTACAACAACAGCTACCACACAAGTATTCAGGCAGCTCCGTTCGAAGCATTGTATGGGCGGAAATGTCGTTCTCCTCTCTGTTGGGCGGAAGTAGGTGACAGTCAACTCACAGGTCCTGAACTCATTCTGGAAACTTCGCAAAATATAGCTCGGATAAGGGATCGTATGGCAGCAGCACGGGATCGTCAGAAAAGTTATGCTAACAAGCGTAGAAAGCCTTTAGAGTTCGAAGTTAATGATCGGGTTATGTTGAAAGTTTCACCGTGGAAGGGCGTTGTACGCTTTGGAAAGCGTGGCAAGCTTAATCCACGTTACGTTGGGCCATTCAAAATCTTAGAGCGGATCGGTAAGGTCGCTTACAGACTCGAGTTACCTGCGGAATTAGGCAATGTTCACGATGTGTTTCACGTTTCCCAACTAAAGAAGTGTCTGGTTGATGAGACACTAGTTGTGCCATTTCAAGAGCTCAAGTTGGATGACAAGCTGCAGTTTGTTGAAGAGCCTATTGAAATCATGGATCGGGAGGTCAAGGTCCGTAAACACAGTCGAATTCCGATTGTTAGGGTCCGTTGGAACTCAAGGCGTGGACCGGAGTTCACGTGGGAACGCGAGGATCAGATGAAACTAAAGTACCCTCACCTTTTTCCCATGGACAAGGCAGAGTCAAGCAAAGCTAGTGAATCTCGGGACGAGATTCCCCTTCAAGTTGGGGATGATGTAACACCTGAGGAAAATCCGCAACGATCTTGAATCGTCACTTCACTCTCTCGTACCTACTTGCCAAATTTCGGGACGAAATTTCCTTCAAGTTGGGGATGATGTGACAACCCGAATTCCCGAGGTTAGTATTATCCTATTCCCCGACTCCTTTGTCGTATTTTCTTATCCTTGGAATCTTGTAAAATCATTGTGCTAGTAGAAATATGTTGCAACTTGTTAATGATCCTCCGACCAAGACATCTTTCAACCGAAGATCCTTCGACCGAAGGATCCAACCTTCGAAGGATCACGAAACATAAGACCTAACTTTCGACCCAAGACTCTATCCTTCGACCAAATATAGGATCCTTCGACAGTCTTTCCAATGGGCTTGGCCCATTCCTGTGATACGTTATATATATGTGAATGCATGTAGGTCGATAGTTAACTTCTAAAAACCCTAGTTCCATTGTGTGTGTGTGACGGCATAGCAGCCCCCTGCTCGAAGATCTCATTCTGTAATCAAGATTCCGGTTAGTGTGATTCTTGTTTGTCTAGAGGATCAAAAACACTTGTGATTATTGGTTTAATTTATGTGGTAACAGCCTTGTTCATGGATTGAATATATATATGCGATTAGGTCGTTACTGATTTTGCAAATGATTGTATTTGGCTTTCAATGTTGATCTTGTTTATAATGATGATGATGAACCGACATGTCCTGTGCTAATGACGTTAGTGAATAATTCTGATATGATAAATGTATATGTGGATTAGATCGTTAGACATTATGCGTTAAACCTTGGTGACTAGTTAGCATGGATATTGGTTTTGATAAAAGTTGTTGTTAGATGGCACAACCTAAACCATTGGGTCAAACTGATTAGACCTTGATACATGTTTACTGTACTGCTTGATGACCATTAGGGTTCCGTTTCGTAACTGATTGGCCGAATGATAATTGCTGAATCATTAACCAGATGATAACAGTTAGATCGCATGATTAGGGTTACTGTAACCGAAGGATGCTGTAACTGATATATCGAAAGATAACTGTGTGTCGAAACATAACTGTGAACTGAAAGATAACTGTTGTAGTCGAAGGATAGCTAGCATAGTCGAAAGGTGACATATGGTTCGGAACATAACATTTGATTCGAAAGATAACTGTGATAACTGTTAGATCGAAGGATAACTGTGAACCGAAAGATATTAGGGATTATGAACATACTTTGAATGATGGAATGTGTGCTTGACTAAATGAGTATGCCATGCCTAGTGATGAATGTTGACACTTGTATTCGTGTTCACTAGCTGATGATTAAATGTGAAATGATACGTGTTGGGCTCGTATGCAAACTGATTGTTATGTGTAACTATCATAGGGTTTGGTAAATCACCGTTGTGAAACGAGTAATTAATCCTACCGAGCAAACCAAGGTGAGTTCACTACATTCGAGCATGCGTCCCAGTGGTTGGGGACAGTCAGTGGGTATCCCATGGGGGGGATGAGTCTTTGGGTAAAAACGAGTATATTGGTTAATGATCTCACCTATCATCATTTGTAAGTCTCTCATCGGGTATTAGTTAGTAGCGCTACTTAGGTTTGGCACCCTCACCCCGTGCCTGTAGAGGACGGAGGTGAACTAATGACCCAGTCTGGCCCAGTACTAGATAGGAGTACGTGGGAAGGGCAGTCATGCGTTTCAGGAGCCGTCCGTGTTTGGAAATGAGATATTAACAATATTACTTGCATTGGTTATTGAACTGTTTTACATACAACGGGTACAAACGTTTTCTAAAACTGTGAACTCGCCAGCTTTGACTGATACGTGTGTTACATGCTCGCAGGTCCTTAGGTACTTGGAACGCAGGAACTTGCTGGCTGGAGGGTGCGAGTGGTCATGGTTACATTATTGAATTATTTATCAAACATTTATTTACTTTGGTTGTGTGAAACTTATATGTTGTGATACGTTAATGCTTCCGCTGAACTTAATGGTTTCAAACAACTTGTGATTGAATTTTTATTACTATCAATTTATGAAACTTTGTTTGAACTTGTGATTCAATGTAATTGGTGGCTCCTAGCTTGTTGTCACGCGCCTAACAGGGACACTCCCTAGGTGGCAAATTGGGGGTGTGACAAAATGAACGTTGTGGGTGTGTTCCCTATATAACCCTCACGAGACCTACTTGTCCTCCCGAGCTATCGGGAGGTTTAAAAGGGCTTGTTGCATACGCTAAATGCAACCGTGATTCCTACGAAAGTGAGTTAGGCTTGTTATTGTCGTAAATTATTATTCCACATAAATCAAGGTAAAGTAACGTATGACTTGGTAATAATTTCATAAAAGTGGTAGTGTAGGATCGTTCGCACGACCAAATGAGTCGTTCAGAAGAGATCTCGTCCAATACGAGTGGCGGAAACATGTATCAGAGTTATTTCAGCTGGTTTGCATAGAAAATCACTTCAAACTGTCTTTGTATTGATATCAGATCGATTACAATGACGTAGACACTTCGGCAGAGCTTCGCTACCAGAATCAGAATCGTTACAAATGAAATCTCAAGACACATATTTATAGGCAAGACCATTTCGCACGAAACAGTCCAAACGAAATGGCCAACCCATTCCGTACGAAATGAACATGTTCATTTCGTGCGAAATGGCAACTTTCCATTTCGTACGAAATGGTTATACACACCCAATTCTCGTATTTTGTGCCCTGATCTCTCTAATCTAAACCAAGACTCGATACAAGACGAAGTCGACATACATATGCACCAACAGACTCCCCCTTGGATGTTGACGAAGTCTTCGGTGTCGAGTCTTCAACGCCTTCAGTCTTTATCAGTCTTCTAGCTCTCTCGAAAGATTCTCCATTGTACGGATCCTCAATCAATCTCTTTTCTCCCTCTTCAACAGCTATTCTTCCCCTTGGATGTTGATCTGTATCTTTGAGCTTTCTAAATCTCTTGATCAGATCTCTTGATTCATTAAAGTTCTTTAGCATCAGCAGTTTGTGTGGATACAGTTCCAGGATCAAACACTGGCTCTAACCACTCCCTCTTGATTATCTTCAGACTCCCCCTTTTGATACGCTGGGATCACAATCTGGAATTCACAATCTGCAGGCTCTGGATCGTAAACCTGGCTCTTATAACTCTTCACAGGTTCTAAGAGCACAACCTGGCTCTTTTCAACTTCATACCTGCACATTCTCTACCTTACAATAAATTTCCCAAATTTAAAATTTTACAAATTTAGAAATCACATGCAGGTATTGTTCAGAATGATTTAACAGATAAAATCTCTGATGACCACCTGTAAGAATAACATTTTTCATTTCAAAAACACTCTCCCTAACCTGTTCTATCATGTTTAGCACTTACAATTTTAAAAATCAACTTTTCATCATCAGTTGTCGAAAATCTTTTTTGGATTTTTCAAAATTCTATGCTAAAACACATTTAAACTCTTTTTGGATTTTAGTTTTCTAATGAAATGCAATTAAGAAATATTTACAGACAATATTTTTGTGAGTTTGCGTAAGAGGATCATATCAGTTTATGAGACAAATCACTAACATCGTTAAGCTTTAAACATTTTAAGTTTTAAACGATTCACTTAGATTGTCAGTATATTGATCCACTTAAATTTTCAAACAAAGTTCAACTGTTCCGAGATACGAGATTAGTGTTTTAAGTACTTAAAACTTATTCGCGTGTCCCACCTCAGAATATATTCCCGTATCTAGACTTCTATATTCAGTCTTACAGGTGAATGTACACTAATGATATCTGTAAACGGGTAATGCGAGACCATGAGAGCTCAGGTTAGAACTTCCATTCAGACAAAGAGATGATGGCTCGACTTTAGGTGTGTCCCGTTTGGGGATCTTTTCTTCAACAGCACATGATTAGCATTTTGCAATGTTTTATCATTTTTTATGCTGAGGGTGAGCTTTACGATTAAAGCTTATGTAAAGCATTATACGAGGACTAGGCTATTGCTTCCGCAAAATCAGAAGTCCAGGTATAATACCCCAGATATCACCACGCACAAAGACCTAGTATGTCAGAAATAGAAAATCTTTCAAACAAGATTTCGGGGGTTACCCATATATCCGAGAGATGTTCCCCACGACATAAGTAAGTATTTGATTTTATGTTTATATCTCGAAAACAATCTACTGAATGTATAAAAACCTACTGGCACATCCTTAGCAAGATCGTTTATCACATTTGACTTTCCAATTCTTTAGCGTGTTGTGATAGTCCACTGATGTACTATCATTTCCTCTTTTTTATAAGAAAACTCTTTTTCATTTTTTAATGTTTTTGGATTTTGAAATTTTATCATGTTTTTGAATTTTTCAAATTTTTTAAATTTAAAAATTTTTACTCCCCCTAAAATCAAAATTATGTTTCAAATTTTGATTTTCAAGGAAAATTTGAAAACAAACTGTACAAAAAACTGACAACTGATTTTCAAGCTTCAATTCTCCATCCACTTGGCATAAACAATCAGAACTCCCCCTGACAACAAACTATTTTCCCATTATGATTTCAAAACACTTAAGTTTGTTTTAATCAAAATGGTTTTTCCGGAAAATTAGTTTTGTTGAAATTTACAAACCATTTGTAGGTTAGGGGTTAACTTCATCACTTTGTTTTTCAAACACTTGTTATAATAGTTAAATCAAGTTCAACTTAATGACCTTGATTAACCACTTGCAGGTGAAAACCTATTTTTCTACCATTTGTAAGTTTACTCAAACAAACATATTCAAGAATGATGCCGATTCCTGCTTCACGATTACCAACTTGGGAGCTCCGGCAAGTCCAGAATTTTAATCATGATAGGTTCTATCTCAGTTGCTAATCTGGGATGACCCATCTTCATCTGGTTTCTTTGTTTTCTTCTCATAAAATTCCTTTACCCCTTTGACCTTCCTGTCAATCATTTTTCCAAAAATACTACGAATTGTCGGGTTAAAGGCTTTTTCAACATCAAAATCTTTCTTTTCAGAAAAAAATTGATTTGAAATCTCAACTTTTCCAATTTTCAATTTCAAATTTTCAGCCCGCAATGGTGGAAAACTTTCATCATCCAATGGCGGCACTGAATTTTCACTTTTTACCTCAACTTGTGGCTCCTCTGACTTTGACGAGTCAGATTCATCGCCAGAACATAGCTCCTCCGATTTTGATGAATCAGAATCATTGCTAGAACTATCATCAGATTTCTTAATAACCCATCTTCGGTTGTTAGGCTTCACTTTTCTTTTGTAAGCGCTTTTTGAACATTCACCAATTTCAAATTTTGAATTTTTGAAAACTTTAAATTGTTTAATTGGTGGTTCATTTTCAACTATCTTTTCTTTCATTTTAAGAGACACTCCCTGTTTTGATTGAATTGCCTTCGGACAATTCCTGGCAATATGACCTACTGTTTTGCATTGAAAACAGGTTCTTGTCTCCTTCTTCTTCTGAGCAGCTTCCTTCATCATACCCTCTTACTTCTTAACAAGGAATTCTTTGTTTAATTGCTTTCTGAACACTTGCTCTTTTTCTTCTTCAGATGATGTTCCTGAAACAAAAACAGTTTTTGGTTTATAAGTTTTCTCATTTTTATGATTTTCTAGTGGAATAAAACCCAATCCTTTCTTTTTGAAATTACCGTTATGGTTTGGTTTCTTTCGATAACCTGAACCAGAACTGTAACCCTTTTTCTTGTTTAATCTTTGTTGAACCCTTGAGGTATATTGTTTAGGTTTTCCAGAAAGATTTACATCTTTTATTTCAGAAATATTAATTTCTGTTAGTTTGAAAACCTTTTTGATCATTTCAGTTTTAACACCTCTTATTGGAAATTCTTTATCATAATATAATTTGTCAGAATCATTCAAAGTATATGCTACTTTGAATGTTTCGTCATTCAAATTATTTTGTGATAACAGAACTTCTTTAATGTAAACCCTTTTGCCCTGTTTTACTCTTGGACTTGAATTGTCGGACTCAGACTTTGACTCTGACTTTGACTCCTCTGTTTCATCTTTATCCAACACCTGATCGACCACTTTCTTTAATAACACGGACTCATGATCAGTGTCAGACGATGTGAAAGTGACATCAATATTTTCTGGCAAGTTATCTGAATGTTCAGATTCCCACACTAAGTTGGTTGCCTTTTCGACTCTTTCAGAATTTGGATTTCGTGGAGAATATCCATTTTCAAGCGGGGGTGGACACTTGTTGTAATTGACACTTTGTTTCTTACCAGAATTATTCAATTCAGTTTCTTCTTTTGTTTCAGAAATCTTCACTTCAGATGTAACTTCTTCAAACGCCTTCATGCCTTCAACAGTGGGGTAAATCCTGTCAATAACATAAGAAGCACGTGAATAACTTCTCAATAATCTCTCAACCCTTTTAGTCTCTATTCTCTGGGTTTCCAACTTCTGTTCAAGTTCAGCACATTTATCAATGTAATGATTGATGCCAGACTGCTTTGACATGAACGCTCCTTAAAGTGTCTTCAAAGCAGTTTCTTGTTCACTACTTGATTCATTGTATTGATTCATGGCTTTGTTCAGAACATCATACAATTCTTTCAACCTGTTCATGTTGTGAATCAATCCGCTGTTTTGTTTTTTCACAGTCCCACAGTTTTTACAGATTTCAGGTGTCTTTTCTGCAACAACTTTCTCATCAACCTTGAAAGCTGGAACTTCTTTCACTTTTATCACTCGGACTTCTTCTTCATCATTCTTACCTTTCCTTCTTTCTGCATCTCTCTCAGCTAGAAACTTTAAATGCTCTCTCATTTTTTCTACATAGTAATCATCATCACTATCTTCTTGTTGTTTAGCCTCCCTTTCCTTTGCCATTCGAGCATTTTCAGCATCTCTCGGCTAGATACTTTAAATGTTTTTTCATTTTTTCTGCATAATAAGCATCTTCATTATCTTCAACAACTTGAGCAACAAAAGCTTTAGCTTTTAAGATCTCTTTATCCGGACAATAATTTTCCCAGCTAAAACCTTCTGGTAATCTTTCATCATCTTGATCTATCAGACATGCTTTACTATCAGCAGAAATATATTTGTCCCAACTGAATCCTTTTGATGATCTTTCATCATTTTGATTCACCATACAAGCTCTCTTTGATAACTCTTCTATCGCCTTCTTAGCATGTGCAGTTTGTGGTTCTTGTTGTTGATACGGCTATTGAGCAACTTGATGATAAATCGCTTTTCGATAGTAGTCATTGTTACTGAATGGATTTTGAGCTCCATTTGCTTCACGGTTTGTGCACTCTCTCTTGAAGTGTCCTTTTTCCCTGCAACGAAAACAAGTAACTTTAGCTTTATCAAAACCTAAAGTAGAAACATTTGCATCTCGAAAATCATCTCTTCCTGTGATTTGTTTAAACTTCTCAGCTCTTCTCAACACACTAGCCAAGCACCACTTTATATCCATCAACTCCATTTCTTCAGCATCAACCTGATCGTAATCTTCCTTTGTCAACATCGGATTTTCGATCCTTCCTGCAACTAAACTCCCATACAACTCTAACACGGTTACCAACAAAGACATATGACTTTTTGGAACTTCTTCTGAGTAATTTTGATCATTCTCAAGATTTAGTACAATGTTTCATTGTAGAACTTTGCCACTCTTTGTTGCTGAAAAATTTGGATCAAACGATGGATATGACGAAAATCCAATTTTGCTACTTGATCCTTGAGATGAACTTTCAGACGAACTTTTTGCATTGAAAGCAGTCTCAATCTTCGGTGTAACGTTGATCTTGTCACTAGCACCACCTTTGTAATACAAACCAATGTCTTGTTCACCATCATAATTCTTCATTCTTGCTATCTTTCGTTGTTCCATCTCTTGAGCTTCAAGTTGTTCAATAAAATCACTCAATGATAAATTGTCAAAATCAGGTTTATTTCTCAACATCATAAGATATGTGCCCCAAACATCATGCGGCAAAGCATCAGCTAATTTATCAATCAATTCATCTTTCTCTTTATTGATGCTCAATCTTTTCATATTCTTCACCAAATTGCAGTATCTTTCTATAATCTGTTTGGTGCTTTCATTTCTTAATCCACGGAATAGATCAAATTCTTTCTTCATAAGCGACTTTTTGTTCTTGATTATCCTTTTACTACCAACAAACTTTGAATGTAATTCTTTCCATATTGATTGTGCACTTCCATTGTGTTGTAATAAAATCAAGATTTCATCCTTAATAGCTTGCTGCAAGAGACTAACCATAAATTTTTCATTTTTGTATTTTTGTTTCTCTTCAGCACTTAAATCTTTAATTTCAACTTTCTCTCCATTGTCCTTAACCAGTCTAATATATCGAAATTCAGTATAATCCCATGCAACCAAATAATATGCTTGAACCCAATTCTCAAAACGTTCGGACCATCCACTATACTCCTCAATACTCATAAGCTTAGGCGGTTTTTTCATTGTCCCCGTCTCATTTTCTAGCATCGTATTCTGAGTAATAGTCATCGAACTAGCAAAGGCATTGTAAAACTCGTTCTCCATGATTCGATGTTCAAAATATCACAAACTATGTCTTTCAAACGAAATGATTCAAGCGAAATGAACACTTTCACATGGAATGCACCTTTCAAACGAAATGGACAATGTCTCACACGAAATGCTCCTTTCAAGCGAAATGAACCTGCTCAAACGAAATGACCCTTTCCATGCGAAATGGAATACAAATTTAAATGAAATGGATTCACAACACTTAATTCATGCGAAATGAGTTCTGTTTCAAGAGATGACAGTTGGAACGAAATGAAAGCTATTTCATGCGAAATGAATGCTATTTCATACGAAAAGGTTGTAAAGTCAAACGATCTGATATCCCATTTTGTGCGAAATGGTGATGACGTCACACTTTCGAACAGATTTTGATAAAATTGATCAAGTTTTAAGCCGTATTAAGGTCTGATTCTTTCAAGGGTTTGTTAAAATACTATTTCGCTTATAATGTGAGAAAATCAAGCCATTTTGACCGTGAAAACTTGTTTAATTTTGAAAAGAAGGTGTAGTAATCAGAATTTGCTGCTGAAATGGTAAGAACTCTTCCTCCTGAGCTCTGATACCACTTGTAGGATCGTTCGCATGACCAAACGAGTCGTTCAGAAGAGATCTTGTCCAATACGAGTGGCGGAAACAAACGTATCAGAGTTATTTCAGCTGGTTTGCATAGAAAATCACTTCAAACTGTCTTTGTATTGATATCATATCAATAACAATGCTGTAGACACTTCGGCAGAGCTTCGCTACCGGAATCAGAATCGTTACAAATGAAATCTCAAGACACATATTTATAGGCAAGACCATTTCGGACGAAACAGTCCAAACGAAATGGCCAGCCCATTTCGTGCGAAATGGCAACTTTCCATTTCATGCAAAATGGTTATACACACCTAATTCTCGTATTTCGTGCCCTGATCTCTCTAATCTAAACCAAGACTCGATACAAGACGAAGTCGACAGACATATGCACCAACAGGTAGAACTAGGTAGCTAACAAATTTTAATGGTTGTGAGAAGCATGCTTCTACACAAGGGTTAAGATTTGTAGGTACAACATGTTCGAGGGACGACCGTTTTTGTGAAGAGAAGAAGAAGACATGAACATCTAGCCACAAAAATCAGGTGCATACATTTCCTTTTTACCTTGATTCTTAGTTTAGTAATAAGGGGATTGTAATTGTATGTTATTTTTCGGGGTGGAATTTTTGGAAAGTTAGCCGTGTCACATCCCTTGTGCGTTTTAAAACTCTAGTTCTTACACATTGAGGACAATCTTTACCTCTAATGTGGGGATGGGGGAGTAGTAAAAGTTTTTGATTTTTACCCGTTCATTTATACACTACACATTGAGGACAATGTTTACCTCAAGTGTGGGGATGGGGGAAAATTTCAAAAGTTTTTCAAAAATTTCTTGTTTCAAAAGCGATCTTAAAAGCACAAGTAACTAAGTCAACGAAGGATGGCACAACTCATTTGGTCTTTTGTCATGGTCAAGTTCAAATTAATGGCATGACGAGTATTTAGCGGGTGGTTATTTGGGAATAATTCGCCTAAGGAACTAGCATTTTATGCATATCACATACCATACCCTTATACGTGAGGTTTTGAGCCACTTTTATATCATAGATTTACATATACATGTTTCTTTGTTTGAGTGGACCATTAGTCGCGTATTGTAGAACTTGCAACTTTTGATACGTTTGAAACCATAGACCGAATACAAGCACGAGAATGATTAAGGCATTAGGTAAACCTTTTCCGTTTACACCATTTATATATCCTTACCCAAAAATTATCCCTTAGTAGCCAATTTTGAGCCTAACCCTTTCGTTTGACCACCCTTTAGCCCATAACCTTACACCTTTTTGTTTTTAACCCTTGTGATGGAAATTCGATTATAGGAGTCAAGTTTGTATAGTTGTTTGTTTGTTTGCATATAAAAAAAAGAGAAAAATCAGAAAATGTTATGAAAAAGACGAGAAAATTGTTGAGAAAAGAACAAAAATATGTGTTCTTAGTTGAGAAATAAAAGGCGAAAGCTTGTTGCCTTCTAGTTTGATATTGGTAGTTAGTTGTGCGTAGATTAGTTGTTTTGTAATAAAAATCGAATTTACATCACCTTAGCCACTTTAAAATATCCTATTTCCTACCCTTAGCCTAGCCCCGTTACAACCCGTTCAAAGACCTTATGACTTGTGCTTGATATTCGTGTTCGATGGTGGAGAATGATTGAGTTGCAAGCCTATGCGGGTACGTGTTCTAATCGGTTTTGAGTGATTAATTGATTGAAGTGCTAATACGTTATACACATTAGCCAATTTATAAGCCGAGTGGAGAGAACATTGTGAGGGATGTGTATGACTTGTTAGTTTTATGAGCGGGTTAATCTTGGATAACCATTTTTTGTGATTAGTCACTTCACCGTTAAATATGTTGAAAATTGTAAAGAGTTTGAACTTTAGTATGACAATTGACCTTAACCTTCGTCTCGGGAATGGGGAGTGTATCCGTTGTTCGACCCACGTGAAAGTGAAAAACAGATTTGCTTGAGGGCAAGCAAAAGATAAGTGTGGGGATGTGATATGTGGTCGAAAACTGGTTATCGTTTGTGCTTAAGTTGATGTTTTTTACATAGCTTTTAATCTTGAATAGCCTACTTTAACGGGATTCGTGTTTTACAGGTCTACAAGAGTTTAAGGAGCTAATCGGGAGCTAAACGGAGCATCGGGACGTGAATTGGATCAACCGGGGATGTGAAATGAACAAAACCGGGTTAATCACAAAGATTGGATGTGTTTTGGAAATGTTAATGGATTTAAAATGAATGTATCAGAAGATGACATGATAGAGGGCTGAATTACAAGTACGTGGGCGAAAACGGTGAGTAAAACAGAGCTATAATGAAGAAGTTATGAAGAAAACAGTTTCGGACCAAACAGGAAAAACTAGAGGTCGTCGGGGACGGGCTCTAGGCCGTCCGGGACGGGCTCTAGAAAGTCCTGTCGTCACAAGGTGCCCGTAAACAGCCAAACAACCCGTCGGATGGATTTTAGAGATCTGGAGGCCGTCGACGATGGGCTCCAGGCCGTCGGCGACGGGCCTTGGTTTACTGAAACGCGAATTTTGCTACTCTGGTTGTTGGGAATGGGTTTAAACGGAATTTTTAGCATTCAAACAGGGGTTACATGTCCTTGGAGTGCAAATCTTCATCTTGGAGCCGGAGAATAGGATCATCTTGATTGGGAATCATCAAGAACATCATCACCATTATTCACAATCATCAATCCATACAAACCCTAATCCTTCCACCATCAATCTTTCAACCATCATCGTTCACCAAAGCCCTAATCATCCACCATTCTTCAATCATTCAAGCTTCAAGATGGTCCAATTCATGTTTCAAGCATCCGGTGATCAAGTTTCTTCAACCATGAGCGGCTAATCACCTTGGTTTCACCCCGGTGTAGGTAGTTGTTTAATTTAGGGTTTTAAATTGTTCTTGATTCAACTTTGTGACAACTTGTATTGATTTTTGAAACCATTGACAATAGTTTACATTTGTTTCGTATTCGTACATTGTCGAACGATTATAAAGTTATGACTTTACGAAATGGTTATGTGTAGTTATGCATTGTGTTGGTTAGGTTTTACTTGTGTTGATTACAAAGTGCATTCTTGCCCGTTTTTCGAAACGTTGATAGTTATTGGCACCTAAGTCAAGGTACACTAAATCCGCTAATCGTATACAATTGAGTTGAATCTAAAACTTGTAGAAACCCTAGGTTAGCAATTACCGAAGCCGGGTGTGAACCCTTCTTCTAATTATTGTTTAGTAACCAATTTTTCTTGCAATCGTTAATTATTAGTTGTTAATCAATTAAACCAATTCCATTAGTTCAAATTCACATCTTTCAACAAAACAAAAATACAAAAATATCATAGCAAGCTTCATAATTGTGACACCTTTTTAGAATTCAATCGAATCCACTCGCAAACCACATACTCTTCGTGGTTCGACCCCTTGCTACCACTAGCTATTTGTTAAGGGTAAATAGGGCTTATAAATTTTATCTTTGACCGGAGTGCGACACTCCGATCAATTGGCGCGGTGGCGTTTTCATAAATAACATCAATTTTATTATGTGGACGCGCTTGATTAAGTGTAAAAGAGTCTTTTGACTACTCCACACAAAACGCCATCTCATGAAATAAAACGCCAAAAACAAAAATCACAGACCATTCTAAGTAAAACGGCATTAAATATAAAACGCCAAACTTAATTATAGTAAAATCCCGCCAAAAAAATCCTATATATACAATATCTCAGACCTTCAATTAAAAACACACACAAAAACCCAAATGTCATATTTGATATTACCCATTCTGCTTAGAAAAGCCAAAAAACCCAAACATCAAATATCTTCTACTCCAAAACGTTTTTTTTTTTAAATTCAGTTTGGCTGTCAGTAAGATTTCGCTCAATGAAATAGACAAAATCCTTGAGTGAGGATATTGGCCATTTCATTGAGTAAAATCTTATTGACTTATCCTAAACTTCCATCCAATTTATAACGCTAAAATATACAAAAACATTATTGAGGTTTGTTGTCAATAAAGTTTAACTGTATGGGGTGGACAACATTGTCAGTTATCTTTCTTAATCGAGGATTAACAATGTTGTCCATATCATACAGCAAAACATTATTGATTTTAGCAGGATCAAAATTTGAGGGTTAAGGTGATCTTACTTCGTGGTGTTCTTTTTATCGGTAAAACGCCAAAAAAGTTAAAAAATCAAACATCGTTGATTGTAAAAATTCAAGATTGATTGCTGAAGGATTTAAACTCAATAACATTTTGCTGCATGAGATAACACATCTTCAAGAAAAAGTTGCTGATGTCAGACTGTGTGCTTCCAAAAAGCAACACAAAAAACTACTTGAAAAACAAAAAAACAAAATGAATCATACGAAAGTCGAACCAGCCAGTTAACATGATTCAAAAAAGAAGAAAAAGATTGGTGACAAAGAAGATTTGGAAGATCAATTCTTTATGTATTCTTTTTTTTATTTTCCATTTCAGTTAATTGTTATATAAATAAAAACGCCATATATAATAAAAACGCCAAAACAGCTAAAATGCTTGTTTAAATGATATCATCCAGTTAAATGCCACCAAAAAACTCCCAAACTATAATAAAATTACTTTGAAAAATTATTATAAAAACACAAAAAAAATAATAAAAAATAAAAAGCACACTTGAAAATGTAACTAAAAACAGTAAATATAAAATCAGTAATACTGAAGAATCTAAAACGCCAAACTTGAAAGATGGGACGTGTTACAGACTTCAGAGATAAAGCTTATCAAAAACATTAATTACAAAACAGTAACTGAAAAGACGAATACTTTATTATAATAATGCACCGCCTAATTTAGGCGCCAAAAAGACATCCTATAAAATGAGACGTCTCAGCAACTTCCATTTGATCAAACAAAAAAAAAACGCCAATACTACTAAATACCACCCACTGTAAAACGCCAACAAATAAACTGAATGAATTGTTATCAGAGGGGAGTAACTTAGAAAGATTTTGTTGCATGAAATGGACAAAATTTCAAGAAAAAGATACTGATGCCAGTCATATGGCATTTTGTATTTTTTGTTCTTGAAGAAGGTTTAGATGAGGAGAAGAGATCAATGACACTGAAGAGTGGGTTCACTATAAAGATGAAGATCCAGATAAAAAAAACGAAAAACCCACTCACACGCCATAGATCTATGTCCCCAAACATCCACAAAAAAGCCAGTTCAACAGACGAGCAGGCAAAAAAAATCAAACCGATGGATTTGTTAAGTTTTACATAAAACGCCATATATTTGGTGACAGTTCTTGTACTATTAAAGAAGACAGAGACTGATGACAGTGAAGATTGGGAAAAGAGATCCGATTAGGATTTTTAATTTATTTCCTTCCCTTGTATTTTTTTCCTGTGGTTGAAATATAATTTAACAATAGTAAAACGCCAAAATGTTTATAAAAAATAATAGAACAATAGGTCATCTTGTTTAAACCCCCTTGGAAAACAACATTCAAATAGATTTCCTGCCCCATGGGTTCCAATGGCATACGATGTGAATAAACGCTATAAACGCCAAAATGTTGATACAATGAAACCATTAAACAGCATTAATTATTGAATTTGGTAAACGCCAAAAATCTTAAAAACCAAAAATTAAAACAACATTGGGAAAAAGCGGAACTGTAAAAGCAGAATATGAAAGGACAAAAAAGCCCCTCCGCCCTTTTCTAAGCGGCGTGATACGTGTTGGGCCAGGAAGCGTTCTCACCGTTCTCACACTTTTGAGCGTTTTCTCCCGAGCCCGTTTCTATATATATAAGGTAGGGGTCCGAGGAGAAGTCCACCCTATTTGAGAAACTTGAGAAGCATTCTGGACCACACATTTTACTAAGCTTTTCGTAATATACACACATGTATAGTTTAAAATTGACTATATATATGTGTATAATTCAAGATTTGACAATATACATATATTTATATAGTCAAATTTAAACTATACATATGTGCATATTACAAAAAGCTTGGGAAAAATATGTGATCCAGAATGCTTCTCAAGTTTCTCAATTAGCCTAATGCTTCTCATATGATCCTAACCCTATATATATGTATATATGTATATATGTATATATATATGTGTATATATATATATAGGGAGAAGATCATGCGAGAACCACCTCTTATTGTGAGAACCGCGAGAACCAATGTGAACACACCAAAAATGCCTAAAAATAGCTAAAAATCACATAAAAAAAATTTTTTTGATTTTTTTAATATTTTTTAGGTTAAAATCGCTACTTTTCGAATCAAAAAAAAAAATGTTTTTTTTTTTTAGGTTTTTTTAGGTTTTTTTGATTTTTTTAGATTTTTTTTAGATTTTTTTAGGTTTTTTGGGGGTTTAGTTTTTAGCATTTTAGCTTGGGTGGGGGGGGGGGGGGGTTAGGTTTTTGGGGGGTGGGGGAGGGGGGTTTAGGTTTTTTGGGGGGGGGGTGGGGGTTAGGTTTTTTTAGTTTTTTTTAGGTTTTTTTAGGTTTTTTTAGCTTGGGGGGGGGGTTTAGGTTTGGGGGGGGGGGGTTAGGTTTTTTTTGGGGGGGGGTTTAGGTTTTTGGGGGGGGGGTGGGGGTTAGTTTTTTTTAGGTTTTTTTAGGTTTTTTTTAGGTTTTTTTAGCTTGGGGGGGGGGGTTAGGTTTTGGGGGGGGGTTAGGTTTTTTTTGGGTGGGCGGGGGTGGGGGGTTTAGGTTTTTTGGGGGGGGGGGGTTGGGGGTTAGGTTTTTTTAGGTTTTTTTTAGGTTTTTTAGCTATTTTAGGTTGTGTTCACATTGGTTCTCAAGGTTCTCACAATAAGGGTGGTTCTCGCATGAGCTCCTCCCTATATATATATATATATATATATATATATATATATATATATATATATATATATATATATATATATATATATATATATATATATATATATATATATATATATATATATATATATATAGGGGATGGATTATGAAAAAACTAGTTTAAATGAGAAAACCAAAAAACTAACAAAAAAAGCCTAAAAAAACATACCAATTTTTTTTACAATTATTTATAAAAAAATCTCTATTTTTTATGTATGGCAAAAATTTTTAAAAAAATAAAAAATTTGTTGTACTGCACATGTGCACTAATACGGATATAATACACATGTGTAGTACACATATAATGCACATGTGCAGTACAAGTTTTTTTTTTAATTTTTTTCCATAGATAAAAAATAGCAATTTTTTTATAAAAATTTGTAAAAAAATAAATTGGTATGTTTTTTAGCTTTTTTTAGGTTTTTTTAGTTAGTTTTCTCATAATCCTCTACCCATATATATATATATATATATATATATATACCATATCAGAGGGGGTATATACTAATTTTTTATATACTAATTTTTTAAACAGAAATAATTTAAATATATAAGAAATATTTTAAAAGAAAGAACAGTAAAAAGTAAAAATATAACAGTAAAAAGTAAATAAGGAGGGTAATAAAAATTTCTTACAGTGGGTAATAAGAAAATGGCTCCTGAATGGGAAGGCAGAAGCTTGAGTAAAACTTGAGATTTATGCACAGCGGAGTGAGCAAGAGGTAACAAAAGGTAAAAAAGACTCTTTTTTTTTTTTTTTTTTTTTTTTTTTGGAATATAATATGAAGAACAATGAACGAAACTAAGGGGCTAGGAGGTTAGGCTAAGGAGTGACGGAGAGGATTTTAGTGTGCCATAAGGATGAATGAGAATTTCAGAAATTTCTATTGAATTCTGGGGATGATTTTTACAACTGCATTCTATGCCTTATATAGGCAAAAAGAAAAGCTATCCTACAAACAAAATACTGTACATATTGCTCTAGTGTCAGAAAAATAAACGGATACAAATAAAAGAAAGAAAAAGACAATAAGCACTATCTACAATAATGGATTCTTTTTCAGATGCATGTGCTGGGCAACAATCTGTCTAGAAATGCTGTCTCTTTAGGTCAATGTTTTCATCATGTCTTTTTAGAAATCTCTGTGTGTTGAGTCTATGGATTGTGGACTAGAACAGTCTTCCAAGTCATTGCCCTCTTCGTCTTCTAAATTGATAATGTGTTGTAATTGCAGGGTGTCTCCTTCCCCTGCAAAGGGTAGAAGCATTCTCCAGACTGGCTTTGTATAGATTTGTATATAATGTCCTTCACCTACCAAGTGATAATTTCTCCATGGATAATAATCAGGAAGTTCTGGGGTTTCCTGATATTTTTTGATAAATTGTGTAAAATTATTTGGACTTTTTTCATCTGAATGACTTAACCAAGGTAGAGTTGAAAACTCTATATTAGTTGTTGTCATTGATGTCTGTAGATGATTTTGAAGGCCGATTTTACTTTTATGTTCAATGAAAATCCTTTTTCTTGCTGGCCTATATGTGTATGCATCTGTATAAGGGAATGAGGAAATTATTTTGCAACCAATGATCGAAGTCGTTGATCTAATTGCCATATTTCCTGCAATTAGAATGAACTTTTCTCCAAGCTGGTTGAGAAGATCTTCTGTTTTTCTGTCTAACTTTATTTCCAAATAATCGATCATACCATGATGATAAAATTGAATTATCTGCTCATTTGTCAATTTTGTAGGATGATATATTTGAAGTAATAGAAGACCAGTTCCATCTCCTTTTTCATCTGTTCTTTCTACCACTTTGAACCCTTGCTGTTCGCTATCAAATTTGAATGCCATGTCTATCAGCTGTTGTTGCAAATTGTACAAAATTAAAGGAAATTCTGCACAAACTTTCTGTGAAACAAGATTCTCAAATTCTGGGAATCTTTCTATAATTGGTTTTAGGCTTTGCTGCCAAGGTGTATCAAGAATTCTGGTCCTGAAACACTCAAACGTCCTGTGTAAATCTGTTTTGTCTTTATCTTTTTTCTCAAGCTTTTGTAATAACTGTGTATTTTTTGCTTCCAATAAACTTATTTTTTGTTTTAACAGACTATTTTCAATCTTTTCTTGTATAGAGTGTGTATTTTTTCCTTGTTGTACAAGCTGATCTTGTAACTCAGTGATCAACTCTTCTTGATTTTTAATTATTTGTTCTGGCTTAATTTTAGCCATGTTTGCAAATGTTTGAACCTCTTCAGGTTCTATGTAAAAGCCACTTACCCCAAAATGTTCTCTTGCTGTTTCTATAGCCTTTTGGAAATCTGTAAAGCCTTTGTAAATTGGATTGGGGCATTGGATATGTTTAGCCACAGTTTCCCATTTATTAAAAATACCAATTTTTGTGCCTCGAAATATGACATAATGGGTAAACTTGGGCCTCTGTGGTTTCTCAGGTGTTTTACTGCTTTGTTCATAAAAATAAATGCTTAATGCATTTAACACCTGGACTTTAAAGGTTGAGGCTTGAGGCATAGTTTGAATATGCCACAGGTTATCTAGTAAACATTGTTGTTTTTCTGTTAACTGCATCCCAATAATTGGACGAAACTTTGTATTGGGATCATCACATCTTTGTAATGCATAATTACCAAAGGTAATAACCGCATTTTGTGTATTCTGTGATTGAGAACTTGCCCTTTGTGTAAAATGCCTGTTTTTTGGCGGACGAACATTTGTAGCCTTTGATTGACTCGGGTTGTAAAACTGTGTAATATTGTTGAGATCTGTAAGTGTTGCAGGCAGTTGTCTAAAATTCTGTGTTTTTGCTGCTTGTATTGACTGGCTCATGAGTTTCTCTGTTTTCTCCTCTTCAGATGATGTATTCATTGGAGAGGATTTTGTAGGCTTTGTAGGATGTATAAGTATTGCCTTTCCTTTATCTTTTTTCCTGTCCATCTAAAAGCAACAATCTGTTAATATTACGAGATAACATATCGGCTATCCCATTATTTTTCCCCTTAATATGTTCAAAATTTATTTGATATCCACTTCCTTGGATAATGTTTTGTAAATTAACCCATCGGGTCCTGTTTATCTTTTTACTTTGATCGTTTTTTATAAATTTTACAATAGCTTCACAATCAGTTCTTACTGTAAATTCTTTGTGAAGAAATAGTTTGAATTTTTCTAATGCATATATCAATGCCTGTATTTCAAAATCGATACTAGTCCAACTTGTTTTGTTTTGAAAATTACCGCTTGCATAAGCACAAATTTTCTCTTCTTGCTTAGGACTATATTTACTTGATTTGCAGAGGAGAACTGCTCCCCATCCTTCTTTGCATCCATCTGTCTCAATAATTATGTAATCTGTAACAAGTGGTAATTCTAGTGGTTTAATATTTTTAATTGCCATTTTAATTTCTTTAACTAGTTTTATGTCTTCTGAATTAAAGTACCTTTGGCCATTTTTTGTTGTTTTACTGTATAAAGGCCCTACTAACTTTGATAAATTTGGAACAAATTTTCTGGCATAATTGACCAGTCCCAGAAAGGCTTGTATTTGTTTTAAGTTTTCAAATTTCTCTGGGAAATCAAGTATCTTTGTAGAGATATGTGACTGTAATTCTATTTTTCCATTTCCTATTTCTAATCCTAAGAAAGATATTTTTCTTTTAAATAGTTCCATTTTTCGTTTGGAAATTACTATTCCATTCTTTTTTATTTCTTCAAACACCTGTTGTAAATGTTTTTCATGTTCCTGTACTGTTTGGCTTGCTACAAGTATATCATCAATATATACTAAACAAAAGTCGTATTTTAAGAAAATACTATCCATAAATCTTTGAAAAATTGAAGGAGCATTCTTTAGCCCAAAGCTAAGGACATTCCATTCAAACTGTCCTTCTGAGCATGTAAAAGCTGTCCATGGCTTAAAAGTTTCTTCAAGTTTTAACTGATTATATCCTGATTTTAAATCAAATTTTGAAAAAACCTTCTTTTTCTGTATTAGATTTAATAAAGTGTCTTTATTAGGAATATTGTATCCATCATCTACTGTGTTATCGTTTAGTCTTTTGTAATTGTATACTATTCTTGCTTTACCTCTTTTTATTTCACTATGGTTTCTTATAGGGAGAAGATCATGCGAGAACCACCTCTTATTGTTAGAACCGCGAGAACAAATGTGAACACACAAAAAATGCCAAAAATAGCTAAAAATCACACAAAATTTTCTTTTTTAATTTTTTAATATTTTTTATAAAAAAATCTTTTCTTTTCGAAGCAAAAAGAAAAAAATTTAATTTTTTTTAAATTTAAAAAAAAAAAATTTTTTTAAATTTAAAAAAAAAAAAAATTTTATTTAAAAAAAAAAAACTTTTTGCTTCTAAAAGTAGCGATTTTAACATGAAAAATCTTAAAAAATTCAAAAAAAAAATTTAGATTTCTTTTTTATTTTTTTTAGATTTTTTAAGATTTTTTTAGGTTTTTTGGGGGTTTAGTTTTTAGCATTTTAGCTTGGGGGAGGGGGGGGGGGGTTTAGGTTTTTTTTTTAGGGGGGGGGGGTGGGGGTTAGGTTTTTTTAGGTTTTTTAGCTATTTTAGGTTGTGTTCACATTGGTTCTCAAGGTTCTCACAATAAGGGTGGTACTCACATGAGCCCCTCCATATATATATATATATATATATATATATATATATATATATATATATATATATAGAGTGGGGATCCTACGGAAAGTGTGTTTTTCCTAAAAAGTGTAAAAAGTTATAAAACACAATAATTTCAGGCATAAAACACACCTAAAACTCACAAATAATAGAATGAATATTACTAAAACACCATATTCAAACTCTAATAGTCCATAAAAACTTCAAACACACCATCGTAGAACTATGAATATAAAACACACAATGCTAAACAACATAAAACACAATAATATTTGTCTTTCAACAATCAGAGCCTTAACATCTAAAACACAACACAAAACCCACATACATGATGTTTTAGTAATCTTCATCGTATTATTTGTGGGTTTTTGGTGTGTTTTATGGTTGACATTATGGTGTTTTATGACTTTTTACACTTTTTAGAAAATTTGGACTTTCTGGCCAACTCATATCCTATATATATATATATATATATATATATATATATGGGAGCACTAAAATGAAAACCACCTACAGTTGTAAGAACCAAGAGAACAACTTTCTAGCCACTAGATCAAAAAGATGGATGTATGAGATTAAAATCAACTAAAATTAATATTAAATAGATTTAGTTTTATTACGACTTTAACATTTTAATCCAAATGGGTAGTTTAGTAAAATTACTCTTTTTTGTCTTTATTATTTTTTTGTTACTTTTTTGTTTTATTATATTACTTTTATTTTTTAAACAGAACTTTTTTATTAAAAATATTTTTAAATTAAATTTTTCTTAACAAAACAATTTTTTTGCGTGCCGGTTTTTGCACGCCGTTTTTACGCCCGATTTTTTCACGCATCGTTTTTTAACGCGTCGTTTTTGCACGAAGTTTTTTACGCTCGGCTTTTTCAAGCGTTGTTTTTTTAACGCGTCGTTTTTTACGTCCCGTTTTAACGCGGCGTTTTTTACGTCCCGTTTTTTTTCGTGGCGTTTTTATGCCCTGTATTCACGCCCCTTGTTTAGGCGCCGTTTTATCACACGGTTTTACCTTTTACAATTTACGTAGAAAAAGTTTTACGTTAAAAAGTTTTTACATAAAATTTACGTTTTACGTTTTACGTTAAAAAGTTTAGGTATTGCGTTAAACTTTTTTTATTTTACGTTAAAAAATTTAGGTTTTACGTTAAACTTTTTTGTATTATTATATTGGTTTTTACGTTTTACGTGATAAAGTTTACGTTTTACGTTAAACTTTTTACGTTTTACGTTAAAAAGTTTAGGTTTTACGTTAAACTTTTTTGTATTATTAAAAAGTTTACGTTTTACATTTTACGTTTTACGTTAAACTTTTTAAACTTTTTACGTTTTACGTTAAACTTTTTACCTTTTATGTTAAACTATTTACGTTTTACGTTAAACTTTTTACGTTTTACGTTAAAAAATTTAGGTTTTATGTTAAAAACTTTACGTTTTACGTTAAAAAAATTACGGTTTTAACTTTTTTTTACAAAACCCTTTTTACCCAAAAACGAACGCACCCAGAAATTGCAACTCGGTAGGTGTCTCAGATAGATTGTTATCATCATCGACTGGGGAAAAAATAAAACACCAACAAACAAATATCAAAACAAGGAGTGGATTCTTGAAAAAAACGGGGGTTGGCTCAGATTTTCCGATAATCAGAGGCTACAAAGTGGGGTTGCATGTTCAAAAGCCTACCCTCCACCGTTCTTGTCGCGCAATCGTCATCAAAATATGCGTTTTTTTTTTTTTGCATCATTACCGCCACAAATCCAAAACCACACTTCAATCGACCACCGGCACCACGGGGCACCACGGGCACCGTGCGGGCACCACGAGGCAACACCGGCACCACAAATCAACAGTTTCTCTAAAATCAAGTTTTCAACCACAAAAAATCAATAGTTTCTTTAAATCAAGTTTTCAACCACAATGATCAAACATTCAGGGTCACTTTATGCAAACACAAAACCCACCAGAATCACCTTATGCAAAACAGGGTTACTTTATGCAAACAGAAAACCAACCAAATCAAAAAACACAAAATACAAAATCGTTTCAAAAAACTTACCAGGTGTAAAAAAACAGAAAAAAGAAAAAAATAATAAAAACACCAAACTTGTGGTGTAAAAAACTACCCCCTCGGGCGCGGCGTTTAAATTTTTTTTTTTTACGGATGTGTTTATAATACACACATCTAGTTGTAAAAAAATCGTGGTAAACGACGACCCGGATGGTGTGGTTCTCGCGGTTCTTACAACTCGGGGTGGTTCTCATTCTAGCGGTCCCCTATGTATATATATATATATATATAAATTCATAATCTTGGAGTGAAGAGTGTCTTTTGTTGTGTTTTTTATAGCAACTTTAAGGATTTTTGTTTTTTGTAATGAAACTTTGGTTTTTTATAATTTTTTCACAAAAGTAAATATTTTTTTTAGTTTTGTTTTACATTTTTTCTCCGGATTTGATCGTCGTTCGATTGCTACTTAGCACGGTGTTTGGTGTTTACATTTGGCGCCTCAGTGTTTTTACCCTCTCGACTTTCTAATGCGTGTCGGTGTAAATTCAAATTCGTCTATGTTTTAAGTCACGTGAGTCACTTGGTGTTAGAAATTCGTCTTTTTATTTTATTTTTTTCTAGTTTTAGTCGTCGTTTGATTGCTACTTAACATGGTTTTTCGCCCCCAATAATATTGGTAGCACGGTTTTACGCTCCTTCACCACGACGCGTATGAGCTAAGACTAGTTAATATTCCACACACATATCTTCAAAAAAAAAAAAAAAAAAAAAGAATCCAATAAAGTACTTTTATATAAATAAATAGTTTTGACTAGATGGGCTTTCACATCCTCTTTTTTTTTGTTGCACAGGTAAACAAGAATACTATAAAGGTATATATAAAAAAGAATAAGCTTTATTATATTCATATTCGCAACCCTTTTTAACTTTTTGCATTTGTCCGTGATGTTAGATTCTTAGACTATCTCTAATAGGTACTTGGAGATCATGCCTTTGGATGCTATTAGAGATTCTTATTATTGGAGTTCATCCTTCATATCATGCCTTTACGTGAGATGCCCTTTCACAAGGGCATGTGTTTGCCTCGGTTCATGCGATAAGGTGAGCCCAAAGTAAAAAAAAAGAAATGTTTTATTTAAATATTGTGTGTAATGAATATGTGATAAGATTGAAATTAAGAAGGGTAAGGATATTTGTAGGGTTGGAGATGAAATTGAGGTTTTTAAAGATTTGTAAGGATATTACGTGGCAGATGATGTGGCAGCTAAGGACGCCGAAGGGCGCATTTAGCATTAGAGATAGTCTTAGATCATGGGTAGTGGTAACACTTTTTATGAGGGTTATGTGACAAATGACAAAAAAGTAAAAGTGGGAGTTATAGGGATATAACATGTGTGTGTAGTGGAGAGATGGATTATGTAGATATAGGGTTATATATGTATGTATATATATATGTGTGTGAGAGAGAGGCAGATTATTCACCCGTTATAATTTTCGCAAGGGATCTGGGTTCAAGGGCTATAGTGCCCCTCGGGGAGGTGTGGAGAGACGCCATATGTCGCTATATTGCCCAGTGGCGTTATATCACCTTTCACTACGGATGGTCTTAACATCAAATGAAATGAAGTTCTTTTCGAAAAGACTTGTACTCAACTAATCGAGATAAGACTTATACTCAACTAATCGAGACTAGTTATTGCAACATATTATTAAACACGAATAAAAGTTTAGTGTTCTAAAAGACAATGGTTCATTTGGTTGAGTGGATATTTCTAAAGGCAAACTAATACTATTTGTTACAAAAATTGTTAAAATTGTTAACACTTCATCAAACTCAAATACTTCTTTTGTTGGTCAAGAACATTAGACAAATTACAATTTATGAGCAAGCTATCTAAACAAATGATTCAAGAATGACTTTCTGAATGAAATACGAATTAGATAAAACTATACATATAACCAACCATATCACACTATGTAACGCAACAACCTGATCAATACATAAGGTACTTCAACCTTTATAGAAGGATGAACCAGAATGCATAGGATTTTAGAGACTCAAAAAAGAAAAAAAACATATATGCTTTATCTCATATGAGAGAGAAGACTTTTGTATTTATAGCAACTTTTCCGGTTAACCCTTGAATTATCAAAAATACTTCCGTTCGGTTCCTCAAGTTTAGACCATGGAGTATGGTGGCGTGGGGGTTGGGCTTGGATTGGGACATTAGTTGACACGTGGCTTGGGTGGCAGACATGGGCTAAACCCACATTCAACACGGTATGGTGGGGCGGGGGTTTGGGGCGTGGGTTTGTGGGCTTCGCTGGGCTGACCCGCTGGCTATTTGAATATTATTTAAAACAACAAATTTAATTTTTTTTAAATAAAGAAAATTACAAAAAAAAAATTCCTAACTTTTATATTTGTTTTTTTATCTCTTCTCTCAACGCCAAGACTAGTTCTAACTCGTCACCCTGTATGTGATCAATGGGCTGGGATAGAAATTTCAAATCATCCCGTTTTTGTTTCTGGACATCTCTAGCGGCATCTCTAGCTTCTTTGCTCCTTCGTATTTCAGCCCTTTGTTGTTGGAACACGTTGAATGTATCCAACTTGCATGAAATGTCATCCAACTGCTCGCTGTATACTCCCCTACAAGAGCCAGAACTCCCAGCTGAAGGCGATGCCGTACCAGATCTAGATTTTTGAGGACGCCTTCTTGAGGCATTTCTTCCATACTCAGGCCGGTTTGGGCTTGACGAATCATCCAAAAGGTCCTCAAACTCTTGATCTCGTGCATCAGATTGGGCTTGGGACGAGGCCCTTGACCTTTTGGAAGACGAGTTAGTTTCGCTACCAATGGGGATAGTCGCCCATTTTGGATGGAACTTACAAATCTCCCAACAATGCATGAAACGGAAGTCGGTCTGCACATTTGATTTGAATGTGACCACTGCATTTGTCAAAATGCCGGCTTCGGTTTCACCACTTTTAGGGTTTTGCTTTGCTTTATTTAAAAAACCACTAAATTTTGTAAGTTGAGTGCTTATCTCGCTCCACTTTGAGGATAAGCTATCGTTTTCACGATAAGCCTCCCTTCCCATTTCTTCATGGAATACTCTACTAACCGATTCCCATAGGGCGGTTCGATGTTGCGAATTTCCTATTTTAATAAAAAAAATTAATATATTACAAAGTTATATAAAAATAACCATTAATATAAACAAAGGTTAAGAATACCTAAAGTTGAATGTTGAGATTGTTGACACCAAGCCCTCGCCAATGCGACTTCTTCAGCAACGACCCATTTTTGTTGTTTTCATTTGGCGGTTTCAACTACTTTATCCGCCTCGGTTTTTTTTCTTATGACTTCTCTTTTTGATGGGTTTCGATGTGGAAGGACCATCATTGAGTGGTTGAGTTTCGTGAACGGATTCGTTTTGTGAAAGGTCGATGGAGGTTGGTGAAAGGTCGATGGGCGATTGTGAAAAAGGGGTAGGTATCGAATCGTCGGTGTGTGGGAAGTTAGTAAACACACGATTCCCGATATACGATGCATAACTCGCCATGTCGGGCATAGAAGAGTGTATGAAAAATGGACGAGGAATTGGACGATTGGGTGGTGGGCTAGGATTACTTTCTTGGAGTGCATACGGGTTGGTCGGGTCATAAGCACGGTTATAAGGATGCATTTTTTCGTTTTGTAGAAGGAGAATTGAAGATGTATAGAAGATGTGGTTGAATGTGGTAAAAAATGGAAGAAAAATGTGAGTTCTATAGTGAAAAAATGGAAGAATTTTTTTTTTAATATAGACGTTGGCCAACGGCTAGCCCAACGGCTATTTTCTTTTGGCCAAACACAGCCCGCCATGTCAGCTCGCTTCCCCCGCCCCACGCCCGGCTTGAAACCCAAGCCCCAAGGGCCACGCCCCAACCCAAGCCCACCCGGGGTGGTGCCTTGGGCGTTTTCACCCAACCCAAGCGCCATACCCCTTGGCCTTAGTGCTTCCAAGTTCCAATTGATCCTTAATGGATACTGATGACGGGGTAGCCCAAGACCAAATAAAAATGACTTAAATACATGGATGCTCAAAAGGTTAAATGGTTCAAAGGTTGAAAACCCAGGGAGTTGAGATAAAGCAATGCGGGAACAGTAAAATGTCACATCTCTGGATTGCTTCACCAACTCACCAGCCGCAAAAGTAACACGGATCCACAGAATACACTCTTTTATCCGCAGGTCAAAAGGCTTCAACCCCCGAAAGGGTAAGTCCCCCACTGCAAGCATGTTCACTAGTCAACACATTCCTCTTTGGGCTAAGGCTCTCCCTATAAAAGTGACACTTCATTAAGTGTGCAAGATATTCCAAGGGCCAGCTCTAATTCCTGAAATCTATGGTCATTCTCTTCGAGTACTTGCTCCATGCAAGTCATTTTCTTTCGCATTCAACACACACATTCCTTTTTCTCATACATCCGAATCTGAACACACTTCAGAGGAGGATCCTTAGCGAACAACAAAACCAATCTAGTGAACCTCTCTCCACGTCTTGCAAACGTGGGGGGACCCCACAACCTGCGTTAGGCAAAGTTGAACCCTTCAACCCTTTTGCCTAACCAGCCTAGCTACTATCCTTGGTCTATTATCTGTTGCATCAACAAGTTGGCGCCCACCGTGGGGCTACGCCACTATGCTTCCCCAAAAGACCTAGTAGTGTAGCTTCATTCTCTTGAAACTACCATGTCAGAAAGTGGATCCCCGGGAGAAGTGAATCAGGTTCCAAACACCTCTACCCCAGGTACTAGCCAAACTCATGTGGCTATACCAACTTCTTTCTCGACACCGGGAAGCACTCCTGAGTTTCTCACTTTCAACACTCCAACTCCATCCAGATCCTGGGTCCCTTCCTCTAATGTTGGTGTCTCTGGCACCCCCTCACATGTTGAACTTACCCCTGAGGGGATCGCCAACAATTTCCTTGAGTTGAGGTCTCTCCTCAACCAATATGTGAGTAGGGAGAGGGACAAGGGAGTGAGGATTTGTTTAGACTATGACGAGTCGGAGCCAACACTATCTCCTGGACCCCCTATCCCTCCTTTCGCAAACTCCCAACCTTTTGTATAGGCTGGTCCCAGTAATCCTCCTCCAAACCCTAACCCATATTTATCCGCAAGGCCGAATCCTACAACATATCCTCTCTTTTCATCCCAACCAGCTACAAATGGTGCTCCTTTGGGCCATGAGCTGACCCTTGACCAGCTCCTACAGTCCCTAGTGACGAGTCTTCCACCCTCAACAACAACTTCATGGGAACAGGCCTTGTCCGTGCTCCCTCTAGCACGGAGTGCTGTTATGAGCACTCCCTTGGGACTTAGTTGCCCAGTGGCAGCCGGAAGCCTTCAAGGCTTCAACCTTATGCCCTAGATGATGGCCAGCTTCCCGTGGTAGCACTTTATTAATGAGGTGCTGGCCACTCAAGGAAATAGCAACAACAGCAACAACGCGGGTGCAAGGCTTGAAGAAGATTTGGCCAAGCCTTATAAGCCGAGTAACCTCTCATGCTTTTTACAACAAATAGCCGATTATGATTTTCAAGCGAAGATTAAGATGCCATCCCACATCAAAACAAATGATGGGACTGCAGATCCTGAAGACCATCTTCAGATCTTCACAGGCGCTGCAAGAATTAAGAAATGGTCAAATGCTGAATGTTGTTTAATGTTCATGCAAACCCTTGTCGGATCAGCCAGAATCTGGTTCAATGATTTACCTGCTCGAAGCGTTCGAAGCTTCGATGACCTCAGAAAGGGGTTCCTGGCCAATTTCTCCCAACAAAGGCGGTATGTTAAAGATGCTACAGTAATCTTTCAGATCAAACAAAGAGATGATGAAAGCCTTCGAGAGTTCATAGAAAGATACCAGAAGGAAGGTCTAACATATGTAGGGGCAGACGGAAAGATGAGGGTGGCCAGTTTTATGAATGCCATTACATCCAAATATCTCACAAGAGATTTCAACAAATCCCTGCACAAGACCTTGGAGGAAGCTCTCGAAAGGGCTGAAGCCCACATCCGGGGAGAGGAGGCAGTAGACATCAAAGAGCAAAGGAAAAGAGGATCCAGCTGGCGAGGCAACAGCCCAGCTAGAAAAAGGGGAAATTTTAACTCCTATGACATACGCCAAAAGGGTTCAGACCATCGAAGGTCTGAAAGCCGAAACCCTTCAAGCAGGGAGAAAGGCATAAGTTTCACACCCCTCACCAAGACTCATCAAGAAATCCTCGCAATAGAAGAAGTCAAGCTAAACTTTCGGCCTCCTAGGCCTCTCCCCAATAGCCAAAAGAACGAAAATTTCACACAATACTGTGAATTTCATGAAGAAAAGGGGCACCACACCAATGATTGCTTCCAGCTTAAGAAAAGGATCGAAGAGGCCGTTAAATCCGGGGAACTTGCTCACTTGGTGAAGGGAGTAAGGGACAAAATGGCTGAAGGAAAGGGCAAGGAAGTCAATATGGTGGATTTTGATGGAAGGGTTCCACACAAAAGACAGCGGTCGGAAGCTTGGGAGCTTTAGTGTGTTTGCTTCCTTCCAACGGAGAAGGACCCTCTTTCTGTTACGCCCTAATTCGTATTTATCAAAAGTCGCAGCGGAAATTCGTGCCATAAAATTTCTTTCATTACAAACGTCTTGACTTACTTGAAAGTTCGTTTTAAAATGTATCTTTTACAAAGATAAAATATAAGTCATGTTACTAATAGTACATACTTAATTATTCCCGTACAATCTATCTCGCGACTCGGTCTTCGATCTCTAATTCTTGTGATAATTCGCCCGTTATCCGTATAACCTGCACTCACCACATACATTCATAACATTAGTACACATTATATAAACAAGATTCATTCGCGTACACTTCACATTTCGTCATCTTTCAAACTTTAAGCATTTCACGTGCGTATCCATTTTCTGGTGAGGCTTCAATAATGTACCTGCATTACTTTTCAATCTCAAGGTGCACCATTAATAACGTTAACCCTCAACGTGACAAAATTATGCATACATGCGTAATTACATACATACATACATACATACACATCTACATTCGTACATATCTTCTCTACAGTTTTACATACGTGTATACTCTCATACATGACTTATTACATACATACATATACTTCTACATACGTACGTACCTTTCCTACATCTTTACATACATGCATACGCTCGTACATATCTTTATACATACATACATGCACATCTGTATACGTACAAACCCTTCCTACATCATTACATACATGCATACCTTTATGTACACGTGCTAGATCACGCGTACCTCTTACCTAATCATACATTATTTACATGGGTCTTAGACTTAGCTTTATGGCTCATAAACATCTAAGGAACCATCAAAAACATGTTTGGAAGGTCCGCCGTAGACCACGGATGACAAACCGAAGCCTACGATACATAAATTAACTTAAATAACAAGATTTCAGCTTTTGGAACTTGGGGAGGCCGTCACCGACGCCCCTAGGGCCGTCGGCGACGGGCCTTGCATTTACCCGTAGCCCAAAAACCCGTAGACAGGAAATTAACCCGTCAGCACAAAAGTTCACTTTCTGGAGCCCGTCGGCGACGCCCCCATACCCGTCGGCGACGCCCTCTAGAAACTGCAGTTTTCTGCAGTTCCGTTTCGTCGTCCGTACGCACTAAAACGCGCATAACTTTTGAACCGTTTACCCGTTTAACCCCCCGTTTCCTTCTACATGCTTGTAAATTCACCATTTATCATATGGACCTAAAACCCAACATCCGAGTTAAGGAAATTCTTGACTTACACGCTCTTGGCCTATTATTCACTTATGAATTATTCGACCCGTTATGGGTATTTATACATTAAAAGGTCTATAACATACAAAACCCTATACTTCGCTTTCATACTAAACCAAGACATTACTCTAATCGAATAGCTCACTTCTAAATGACTTTTAAGGTCGTTTACCCGAAATCCCCACCAAGGGCGTTTTTGACAACTTTGCCCCATTATTAACAACAAAGCACTACCTTGCATAAGTAACCAATCCTACTACCTAGTTACGGTTCTTAATCACGCATACCTTGCTCGGATCAAAGCTGAGATCCGTTTAATACTTCATCGATATCATACCATTTGTTCCTATTCGACTTCAATTATCATACCTAGTTAAGTTGCATATAACTTTACATAAATAACTAAGAAGTGATTACGGAATCACTTACCTTGAGCGTCCATTTTCGCATTGGCTTCCTTGTCCCCTCTTGACCCGTTAGTCTTTCGTGCTTGAGTCCACGTCCACATGATCCCTAATGTTTTCATGTTACCGCAATCACATCCTTGTAAGTGTACACGATTTCACATATAATGATCATATCAAAAGCGTAACTCACATTTGACTTTCATGGTCAAGTCTAATAAACATAAAGCATACATCCAAAACCACATCTTTTAGACTCATGCAATCCATCATGTTAACGAATAAAACACATATTAATTTAGCACCTACCATACGACACTATGTACATTTCGTACTTATGATGCTAGAGTACTTACAACCAAATGATCACATAATCATACTCGCATACACATACGCTTACATATACTTTCACATATCATACACCTTCGCTCTTAATTACCTTGATTCAAGCACATCTAATACAAGGTGAGCATTACACCATTCAAGCACAAGGTACAAGCTCCTAATGCATAAATTTGACCAACATATACTTTCAACCCGAATTCGTATACGAGTTCCATCTAAAGCATATATTTCCAGTTAGTAAACTACTACTTTTATCACAATCGCTTTCTATACATGTAAACTCACGACTTGCATACAATTTCACTTTCTAGCTTCACCTAGTCATTTTATCAAACACTTGGCGTGCGTACCACTTTCTAAGCATAATGTACAAGTGTCCTAAGCATATTCTTCCTACATTCACCTCATGAATCATCTTATTCAAGCAAAGTCTCACAATCATCAATTCCACGTCAAGCTTACCTATCACAATCTATTGTACAACACTTCATACAACACAAAATCACAATTTATCATCTACAAGATCATCGTGATCATCATGTTCACTCTCATGCAATGGGTTTCATTCTAAATCATTCAACTAACCAAAATTTAAACCTTAACATGATAGGATTAACAAATAATCATGCTAATTTCAACCGAAATTCATGAGTTCATCATAACCCATTTTGTCAAACATCATCAAAACATAAAATTCGACTTACTTGGTGTGAAGAACACTTGGGTGGTCAAGAATCTTGGTTCATGCATTAGTTTTGAGCCAAATTCCTCCCTCAATTTGAAGAATTTAGGCTGATTAGGGTTTTTGTTCTTCCCCTCCCCTTTCTCTCGATCGCACACCATCACCAAACACTGACTAACTTTTGGTCAAGTGTTTTATTTATAACATTTTTCATTTTAACCCCCTTATCTTTTAAAACATGGCATTTATTTCATTTTACATACTAACTTGGTTAACTTCATGTGCACATGTGTTTTATACTTTCCATAGTTTATAAAACTTTACTAATGGTAGAATTCTATATTTATCATTTCTTTTCGCCAAATATTGCGATTAAAGCATTGTAGTATATCTTACGAAATTTGGGGTGTTACAAGTCTACCCCCCTTAAAGAAGGTTTCGTCCCCGAAACCTTTCTCGTTCTTACTCTTACCCTTCTATTGTACTTATTCAATGGGCACGTTACAACCTAAGTCATTCGGGTCTTTGCAAAAGTCTTAATCATGAATAATTATGATGGTACACATTGTCCTTATCTTCTTAAATTAGTAATTTGCCTTCATAATAACACGAGGTCAGGGTCTGGTCCAGAGCTCTTATTAGTGTCTTTTACTTTATATTGCTAGTTTCTAGTACATACTATCACTAGCATTTCATTCATCGAATTTATTCCAATTGTATACAATTATTAATCGTGCAAACCCAAGTCTATGGCTTGTTTCTAACTTCCTATTTACGCATATTACATTCATTTATTTACTAATCGAAATAAATCGATTATTTCATACTTCTCATACCCCATATACTATCCTTCATTTTGTTCGCTATGAGCTATCCTACACATTCCATTACTCTCATTACCTCTGATTAGCTTTAAGCTCATAGGAAGGGTCGATTTATTATCATACGCCTACTGCAATCATTCGAAGACTTATTATTACAACCAAGTCACCCTTTTTACACCTACTTATCCGTACTTAACATGAAGACTAAGCATTATTTCCATGGTTACTATTGTTATCTATGTCATGCATATCTTTTCTACCATGCCTTGTTCAAATGAACATGGCCAACAAGCCGAGCATCAAGGTTAGCATTTCTTATCGATACTTGCCGCTTCGTATATTCTATCATAATTTCCACAGTTATGATCGTTCAAGTTCAGTACCACCAGTTCACATAAAAGCATCATTCAATATGTAACTTTCTATTTAACATCCACAAGTTAAACCATTTACTAACCTTGCTAATTTGGCACCGACCAACGTGTAACAACCCGAGTTGACTCGCTCCTTCACAAATCCGTATCTTAACAGGGTTGATCTTGTCCATCTGGTATCATGAGCTTTCATTCATGAGCATTCTTTCACCGTTCTCGGTAGATTCATTACATCATGATTTCTGCCAATCTCATTATAAAATTAGGGGTTTACACACTTCATTCGATTTTATTTAAACATGATGTTTATCACCTGACCTCGTTTTTACATCAATACTTTATTAATTCCTTCTTAAGACATTAGTGTGTTAGACCTATTCATAACAGGTCAATACATGGCCATTTCTTAATATATCATTCTTGTTATTTATATATATATACGTATCGAGGTACATGTTTTAAATCCGTCCCACGGTTTTAAATGTAACATCCATACCCCTCATTCCTTCTATGTTTGAATCCATCTAGCGGCTTCAAACATATCATTCGTACCTTTTCTTCCTTACATGTGTTTTAACAAAAACTTAAAGTTTTACCTACCTTCAGCAACAAGATTTTAAAGTTAGTCATCTCAGTTGTCGAATCATAATCACTTCATTTTAGTTCCATCCACATATGAGCTTTCTTCTTTCTTACACATTCGACTACCCAAGTAATTGGGTTCGGCATAAACACTCTCAAAGAGAGTTAAGCATACACATTCGACTACCCAAATAATTGGGTTTCGGCATAAACACTCTCAAAGAGAGTTAAGCATACATATTCCACTACCCAAATAATTGGGTTTGGCATAAACACTCTCAATGAGAGTTAAGCATACATATTCCACTACCCAAATAATTGGGTTTTTCGCATTTAATCATAACTTCTTCTTTCAATCCGTATAACAGATTAAGCTTCTAATATTCATTAGAGCATTCAAAATCACCCGTTCAAAACGGATGGTAGCTTATTCTTATTCGACTTGTTCGCCAGAACCGGTCGACTCGCATAACTTTTCATAACCTTCGTTAGCATAACCAAATCCGCAATGGATTTGCTATTTCTCATTCGCTACAACATAGCGCCCACCTGCTACCCAGTTCTACCGGACATACCTGCAATAATTGCCACGGTCTCACGAACGTCATATGCTTCTTGCGTACTGGCCAGGTGCGCAATTCACACACTAGTTTCGTGCCTTCGTGTAATCATCGCCTTATGCCCGAGAAATGGGTTTCAGTTTCGTGCACATTTCTAAAACTTCCCCAAGACCACATCATTGTCTTTCGTTTAATAATTTCCCTCCCAAGGAGACCCCTTCCTTTTTCTTTTGACATCGGTACTCATACATATTAGTAGTGTGTACCTGGGGTTAATTTGCCTATTTGCACCATTGCCCGCCTTAGCGTTCATCCTATTCTGTATTCACGGATCATCCTCTTCACGCTCTTAAGCTTACCTTGCACATAACACACTATTAGTTTCCTTCAAGTACATAATCTAATACATACTTACATTCGCCTTTGCATTTAGGCCTCGATCGAGTCTTGGATTGTACGGGTTCTTGATTACGAGAGCACACCGGTTTGAGTTCAAGCATTTACTTTCTATTACTTGATTCTCTCAAACCAGGGCTCTGATACCAACTTGTTACGCCCTAATTCGTATTTATCAAAAGTCGCAGCGGAAATTCGTGCCATAAAATTTCTTTCATTACAAACGTCTTGACTTACTTGAAAGTTCGTTTTAAAATGTATCTTTTACAAAGATAAAATATAAGTCATGTTACTAATAGTACATACTTAATTATTCCCGTACAATCTATCTCGCGACTCGGTCTTCGATCTCTAATTCTTGTGATAATTCGCCCGTTATCCGTATAACCTGCACTCACCACATACATTCATAACATTAGTACACATTATATAAACAAGATTCATTCGCGTACACTTCACATTTCGTCATCTTTCAAACTTTAAGCATTTCACGTGCGTATCCATTTTCTGGTGAGGCTTCAATAATGTACCTGCATTACTTTTCAATCTCAAGGTGCACCATTAATAACGTTAACCCTCAACGTGACAAAATTATGCATACATGCGTAATTACATACATACATACATACACATCTACATTCGTACATATCTTCTCTACAGTTTTACATACGTGTATACTCTCATACATGACTTATTACATACATACATATACTTCTACATACGTACGTACCTTTCCTACATCTTTACATACATGCATACGCTCGTACATATCTTTATACATACATACATGCACATCTGTATACGTACAAACCCTTCCTACATCATTACATACATGCATACCTTTATGTACACGTGCTAGATCACGCGTACCTCTTACCTAATCATACATTATTTACATGGGTCTTAGACTTAGCTTTATGGCTCATAAACATCTAAGGAACCATCAAAAACATGTTTGGAAGGTCCGCCGTAGACCACGGATGACAAACCGAAGCCTACGATACATAAATTAACTTAAATAACAAGATTTCAGCTTTTGGAACTTGGGGAGGCCGTCACCGACGCCCCTAGGGCCGTCGGCGACGGGCCTTGCATTTACCCGTAGCCCAAAAACCCGTAGACAGGAAATTAACCCGTCAGCACAAAAGTTCACTTTCTGGAGCCCGTCGGCGACGCCCCCATACCCGTCGGCGACGCCCTCTAGAAACTGCAGTTTTCTGCAGTTCCGTTTCGTCGTCCGTACGCACTAAAACGCGCATAACTTTTGAACCGTTTACCCGTTTAACCCCCCGTTTCCTTCTACATGCTTGTAAATTCACCATTTATCATATGGACCTAAAACCCAACATCCGAGTTAAGGAAATTCTTGACTTACACGCTCTTGGCCTATTATTCACTTATGAATTATTCGACCCGTTATGGGTATTTATACATTAAAAGGTCTATAACATACAAAACCCTATACTTCGCTTTCATACTAAACCAAGACATTACTCTAATCGAATAGCTCACTTCTAAATGACTTTTAAGGTCGTTTACCCGAAATCCCCACCAAGGGCGTTTTTGACAACTTTGCCCCATTATTAACAACAAAGCACTACCTTGCATAAGTAACCAATCCTACTACCTAGTTACGGTTCTTAATCACGCATACCTTGCTCGGATCAAAGCTGAGATCCGTTTAATACTTCATCGATATCATACCATTTGTTCCTATTCGACTTCAATTATCATACCTAGTTAAGTTGCATATAACTTTACATAAATAACTAAGAAGTGATTACGGAATCACTTACCTTGAGCGTCCATTTTCGCATTGGCTTCCTTGTCCCCTCTTGACCCGTTAGTCTTTCGTGCTTGAGTCCACGTCCACATGATCCCTAATGTTTTCATGTTACCGCAATCACATCCTTGTAAGTGTACACGATTTCACATATAATGATCATATCAAAAGCGTAACTCACATTTGACTTTCATGGTCAAGTCTAATAAACATAAAGCATACATCCAAAACCACATCTTTTAGACTCATGCAATCCATCATGTTAACGAATAAAACACATATTAATTTAGCACCTACCATACGACACTATGTACATTTCGTACTTATGATGCTAGAGTACTTACAACCAAATGATCACATAATCATACTCGCATACACATACGCTTACATATACTTTCACATATCATACACCTTCGCTCTTAATTACCTTGATTCAAGCACATCTAATACAAGGTGAGCATTACACCATTCAAGCACAAGGTACAAGCTCCTAATGCATAAATTTGACCAACATATACTTTCAACCCGAATTCGTATACGAGTTCCATCTAAAGCATATATTTCCAGTTAGTAAACTACTACTTTTATCACAATCGCTTTCTATACATGTAAACTCACGACTTGCATACAATTTCACTTTCTAGCTTCACCTAGTCATTTTATCAAACACTTGGCGTGCGTACCACTTTCTAAGCATAATGTACAAGTGTCCTAAGCATATTCTTCCTACATTCACCTCATGAATCATCTTATTCAAGCAAAGTCTCACAATCATCAATTCCACGTCAAGCTTACCTATCACAATCTATTGTACAACACTTCATACAACACAAAATCACAATTTATCATCTACAAGATCATCGTGATCATCATGTTCACTCTCATGCAATGGGTTTCATTCTAAATCATTCAACTAACCAAAATTTAAACCTTAACATGATAGGATTAACAAATAATCATGCTAATTTCAACCGAAATTCATGAGTTCATCATAACCCATTTTGTCAAACATCATCAAAACATAAAATTCGACTTACTTGGTGTGAAGAACACTTGGGTGGTCAAGAATCTTGGTTCATGCATTAGTTTTGAGCCAAATTCCTCCCTCAATTTGAAGAATTTAGGCTGATTAGGGTTTTTGTTCTTCCCCTCCCCTTTCTCTCGATCGCACACCATCACCAAACACTGACTAACTTTTGGTCAAGTGTTTTATTTATAACATTTTTCATTTTAACCCCCTTATCTTTTAAAACATGGCATTTATTTCATTTTACATACTAACTTGGTTAACTTCATGTGCACATGTGTTTTATACTTTCCATAGTTTATAAAACTTTACTAATGGTAGAATTCTATATTTATCATTTCTTTTCGCCAAATATTGCGATTAAAGCATTGTAGTATATCTTACGAAATTTGGGGTGTTACACTTTCAAACCCTCTTGTGGTTGAGGCTACTGTGGGAACATTACAAACAAGCAAAGCATACATAGACACTAGTGCTGCCACTAAAATCATGTTTGAAAAGTTCTTCAACGGTTTGAGTAATGAGGAACATTTATGGCTTCAACCCTCTAGGACCTCCATAAAAGGTATTGCCGATATACCCCTTAAGCCTTTAGGGCAACTGGAACCTGATGTTCGTTTCAGCGAAGGTCAGAGGGAGAGAGTCCAACCGCTCACCTTTGTGGTTATCAATATACCTTCAAACTATGATGTGATCATTGGAAGGCCAGGGCGGTGTGCATTCTATCTGGCTGTGTTTGTTGGCCATGACACTGTCAATTTTCCCACCGAGAGGGGAATAGCAACCCTTCAACCTTCTCAGGAGGCCTACATGGTTGAAGGGGAAAGTTCCAAAAGTGAAGAAGACAAGCAAAGGCTAATCATAAATCCTAAGTACCCTGAGCAGAGGATAAGGGTCAATCCAAGCCTTTCACAAGAAACCCTCTCATATCTTGAGAAGTTGTTAACACGTTACAGTGATATCTTTGCTTGGTGCCCGGAAGATATGACAGGCATCCCTCGAAGCATTGCTGAACATGAGTTGAGAATACCACCTGATGTCAAGCCTGTTGTCCAAAAGAAATGAAGTCTAGCCCCTGAAAGAAGCTTGGCTGCATGTCAAGAGGTTGAAAAGCTTGTGTCAGCCGGCATTCTCCGAGAAGTCAAGTATCAATCCTGGGTTGCAAACCCGGTCATGGTTCGAAAGCCAGACAATTGTTGGAGAATGTGCATAGACTTCAAGGATCTTAACAAGGCTTGTCCCAAAGATTGCTACCCGTTACCAGAAATTGATCTCAATGTTGCTTCCCTCACCGGTTACCCTTTCAAGTGTTTTCTTGATGCTTACAAGGGCTACCATTAAATCCTCATGAAGGAAGAAGATGAAGAGAAGACCGCATTCCACACAGACAAAGGGATCTTTTGTTACCAAAAGATGCCTTTTGGCCTCAAAAATGATGGAGCAACCTACCAACTCCTAGTTGAAAAGGCCTTTGCAAGTCAAATTACTAGAAACATGGAGGCATACGTCGACGACTTGGTGATCAAAAGAAAAACGGAATATCAAATGCTCGATGACATCTAAGAAACATTCAAGAACCTAAGGAAGGTCAACATGAAACTCAATCCCAAGAAATGCTCATTTGGGTTTGAGGAAGGAAAGTTCCTGGGGCATATTGTGGGAAAACAAAGCATTAAAGCCAATCCAAACAAGGTGAAAGCTGTTCTGGAAACCAAACCACCAAGAAGCAAGAAGGAGGTTAAAATCTTAAACAGGAAGCTTGCAGCCTTGAAGCATTTTACCTCAAAATTGGTTGAAAGGTCTTTACCCTTTTTCAAAACGCTCAAGGGTTGCTCTGATAAGAAGGACTTCAAATGGACTGAGGAGGCCGAAGAAGCCTTCAACCAGATGAAGCAACACCTAGCTTCCCTACCTGACATGGCAGCCCCAGAAACAGGAGAATTAATCTCGGTATACCTTTCAGTTGCTGAAGAAGCGATAAGTGTGGTGCTCACCATTGAACGAGACAAGGTTCAGGTACCCGTTTATTTCTTCAGCAAAACTCTAAAATTGGCTGAAATCAAATACCCTCCCCTGGAAAAACTTGCCCTAGCCCTAGTTCAAACAGCTAGAAGGCTTCGAAGGTATTTACAAGCACACCCTATACAAGTGGTCACCGACCAACCTATTAAGAGTGTGCTTGAAAAACCAGAAAACTCGGGACGATTAGCCAAATGGGCAGTAGAACTAGGTGAACATAACATCACCTATGTCCCAAGAAAAGCCATCAAAGCCCAAGTCATGGCTGATTTCATTGTAGAAGTCCTAAAGCAAACGATCACTGAAGTGAACACAGCTGCCACTGAACCCTCAGACCTTGAAGCCTGGAAGCTTTTTACCGATGGGGCTTCAAGCGTTGAAGGGTCAGGGGCTGGGCTCATTCTGATCGACCCAGAAGGTTTAGAATTCACATATGCTCTTCGCTTTGATTTTCAGACCACCAACAACGAAGCTGAATACGAAGCACTGATAGCTGGCTTAAGACTGGCAAAAGAAATGAAGGTCCAAAAGCTTGAAGTGTTCACAGACTCGTTGCTGGTATCAAGCCAAGTGAATGATAGCTACATTGCAAAGGAGCCCAACATGAAAAGGTACAAAGAAAAAATCAAAAGAATTGATGAATACCTTCCAAACATGTACCATCAAGCAAATTCCCAGATCTCAAAACAAGAAAGCGGATGCCCTGAGTAAACTCGCATCTCTAACTTTTGCCCACCTTACCAAGAAGGTATTGGTAGAAGTGTTAAAAGCTCCGTCAATCGATGAGTTAGTTGTTCAAGATGTAATCACCGAAGAAGATCCAAATTGGATGACCCCAATCAAGAAATTCCTTAAAAATGGTGAATTGCCTGGTGATAAAACAGAGGCTGAAAGGGTTAAGATCAAGGCAAGGCAGTATGCACTACAAGGTGAAATCCTCTACAAAAAAGGTTACCTTGCACCCTTGCTAAGATGTGTTGGTCCCGAGCAAAGTCAGTATTTGGTCAAAGAGATTCATGAAGGAATATGCGGAGCTCATTTTGTGGCTAGATCGGTGGTTGCAAAACTAATGAACCTTGGGTATTTCTGGCCCTCAATGCACCGAGACACCACTGAGCAACTAAGGAAGTGTGATGCCTGCCAAATCCATGCACCAGTCCCGAAAAGTCCCAAGCATGATCTTGTCCCAATAACCTCAGCATGGCCATTCTATAAATGGGGGATGGACATTGTCGGTCCATTTCCCGCAAGCAAAGGTGGAGTAAAATTCTTGTTGGTGGCCATAGATTATTTCACCAAGTGGCCTGAGGTTAAACCACTTGCAAAAATCACGGGCAAACAAATCATTGACTTCGTTTGGGAAAACATTATTTGCCGTTATGGATTGCCGGGAGTACTTGTCACCAACAATGGAAAGCAATTTGCTGAGAAGCCTTTCAGCGTTTGGTGCAAAGAATTCAGAATCAATCAGGTTTTCAGCTCAGTGGCATACCCACAATCAAACGGTTAAGTTGAGAGGACGAATCGAAGCATAGTGGAAGGTATCAAAACCAGATTGGGAAGGTATGAAAGCAATTGGCTTAAAGAATTGCCAAATGTTCTATGGGCCATAAGAACAACCGAAAAAACAAGCCACAAAAGAACACCCTACAGCTTGGTATCTGGGTCTGAAGCCGTGATTCCAGCTGAAGTAGGAGTTGTAACACAACGAATTATCAACATGGATCTCGAAACAAACAAAAAAGAGACCATGTTGAACTTACAACTCCTAGAGGAAGCACGAGATCAAGCTGCAATTCAAGAGGCCAAGTATAAACAACGAATGGAAGCCTACTATAACAAGAGAGTCAAGAATGAACGCTTCAAGCTAGGAGACCTGGTGCTTAGAAACAATGAAGCTAGCAAAAAAGAGAACCAAGGAAAGCTTGGCCCAAAATGGGAGGGCCCGTATACCATCATTGAAGCACATAAAGGTGGATCTTACAAGCTAGCAGATTCAGAAGGTAAAAGGCTTCCAAGACACTGGAATGGAAAAACCTTGAAAAGGTTCCATGTCTAAACGGGAAAGATTGGTTTGTATTTCACAAGTTGTATTTCAAGAATGGCACTATGAATACTTTTTGTAAAAACAATATCTCTTGAATGAATGAAGTTGTTTTATCAAATTTGTCTTTCTATCCTAAGATCAGGTTGAGAAACTAGCAAAAAACTCCATGGCAAGGGCCATGTAAGGGGATGAGCTCCCAGGCCACATCGCTCAATAGGTTCAAGGGTTGAATGAACCTATATAAGGGGTGAGTTCCTAAATCAATACAACTCTATTAGACTTATTATTGAAAACAAAGTTGTCTCATAGACGGGTTTGAACAGCCTACACCAAATGTTCCTTAAGCCTTAGAAAAATAATCAACAAACAGGCTTACGAAATCAAATGAAAACAAGAAAATAAATAGGATAGGTGCTATGTCTTCTTGTTAAAAATACGAAGGCTAAGTGACTGCAGCACTGAACCCTTTAAGGTATAAAAAACATAAAGGTGTTAGTGCATTTATGTCTATCGTCTCTGTCAATATAGTTCGTAGCTGAAACAGTTTAAATCTAGGCTTTATAGTGTTATATTTAGAGAAATGGCAAGGTGGCATTTCTGTAATAATGAGAAATCTCATTAAAGCTCCTTGGCCTATAAATAGGAGGTTTATGTGTTAGATATAAGACTTTTTGCCATTTGGAGACCTGGAGAGCTAGGATCTAGAGAGAGAAAGCCTAGAGAGAGAAAGTGTTCTCCACGTGATTCAGGTGCTGTACGTTTTCAGATATGTTATTAGAATCACAGTTTATATTACGTCTCGTGTGTTCGATCACGTTCGTGTATGGATTCCGCACGTCACACGTTCGGTTCGCAATTGTTTCGGAGTCTAAAACCGGTCCTAACAAGTGGTATCAGAGCAGGAGCTCGATTGCACGGATCAATAACACGAATTCGCATGGAAATTCATCAGATTCAGATAAAAAAAATGGATCAGATTTGCTCAATTTCTTCATCTTTTTCATTTCGTAACGTTTCTAACCGAAAATCGCCAAATTAAACGACTTTTCACAGATAAAAATCGCTAATTTTTGGATATATTGTGCGAAAACATTTGATCTACAAGCCTACAAATTTTCAGATCTTAATTCAAAGCCGTTTGAGAGAAATCTAAATTTTTTTGATCAAAAAAGTGAATATGTTTGCTGTTACTGTTATGATGATATTGGATGTCATCCGATCGGACTACAGTCCGAACCAAAGTATCCATCTTTCATTACATCTCATAAATTGTTGACTTGTTGACTGTTATCCGATCGGACAACAGTCTGAATCATTGTCCCACACTTTGCCATTCATTACAGAAGTTGACTTAATTGACCGTCACTCGATCGGACTACAGTCCGAACGAGCGGTAGTCCGATTCAACACATCTCTTTCATTTCATTAAAGTCAATAGGTCAGTCAACTTTATTAGCAGATCATGTGATTCATTAATTGCAAACGGTGTGTTTTATAAGTCAACATCAATGTGATTGCGGCCCAATGAGATTTCAATAAGTAACAGTGTTGTCGGCCATTCATCTTTTTGATTCTATAAAACATTTAATTGATATGTCAGTCATTAATATGTGCATGTGAAGCTATTGTAATTATCGGCCACTTTAATTGATAATATTAGTTTTTCATGAGATTCAAAGATTGTGTATCTGTTGCATGTGAGTTTATTTTGAATATTAAAGTTCAAAGTGAAAAAGCTATCCGATCGGACAACTCACTCATATAGTTTTTGTTTGTGCTAACTCGATCGGACAACATTACATTTTGTCTTTTTGTGCCATCAATCGAGTGGTGGGTCGAACGAGGTGCCACCCGATTCCAAGCCACTCTATTCAAATACATTGTGACGTTCGGACAACAGCTCGTTCGGACAACAGCTCGTTTGGACAACAGCTCGAACGGACAGTATTGTCACCCGGTCGGACAGCATACCCACCCGGTCGGACAGTATTCCCATCCAGTCGAACAGCTTCTGTACATCCGCTCGGGTCACAAAAACTCATCCGAACGAAGTCTATTTTTGGCCCATCCGATGCAAGTGTTTGATATTTTAGTAGTAACTAATCATTGTTATTTGATTGTTTCTTGGGTTGTGATTTACAAAGTGTGAATATCGAGGAAATAAAATCATGGCTGAAATGAAAATGAGAACCCGAGAAGAAATTCTGAGTGAGAAAACTGAAAGAGAAAGATTCTTTGCAGGATGCAGGATTGAGAAAATGCAAGAAGAATACGAAGATGCAAAGTACTGTTGGAGATACGACAAGAAAAGAGATTGCTATATCAATCAAAATGGTGATCCTGTCGTTAACAGAAAAGAAGTTGTTTTCAATGATGTTCTTGCAGTAATTCCTCCGTCTGGCGAATACTACTCAAACATAGAAAAAGATAGAACTTATCTGAAAAGGCTGGACAAGATAATTCGTGATGTGATGACCGCGAGTTTGAAAAAGAGGGATGAAGAGAGAATGAAGAAGAATGTTGATGAGATGGTGAATGATTTGAAGAAAGTTGCTGAAGAAGTTAAAGTCGAAGCTGTGAAAGTTGAGGATGTGAAGATAGAAGAGGAAGAGAAGGTGATAAAAGAAGTTGTTAAAGAAAAGCTGTTACTGAAGAACAACAGGTTGGTCAAGAAGAGATGATGAAGAAAGAAGAAGAAGAGGTAAAGAATGAGAGTTTAAATGATGTTGTTGATAATGCTGGTGATTGTGAGGATCAGAAGAAAGATGAAGCTGATCAGGCACAGACAGAAGCGAAAGCCGAAGTGCCAATCACTGAGGTAAAAACTGAATCTGAAATCTTAAAACTGTTGAACAGTGCAAGAAATGCATGGAAACATGCAGAGCTTGTACTAAAAAAGACGAAAAGTTCAGAACAAGAGATCTAGAATTCAATAAAATCGAAAATGTTTTCAAAGAAAAATGCAAAGAAATGCTAGAAAATGAAAAGGTTTTAAAAGATAATGACGAAAAGCTTTCTCCAAAATGTAAAAATTTAGAAAAAGAAAATGAAAATTTAAAAGAAAAGGTTTCGAAAATGACAGAAGAGTGTTTACAAAAGGAAAATGCATGTCAAGAAATGAAAAAAGAATACGATTCAATAAAATTGGCTTATCACATTACTAAAAAGTCATATGAAGACGTGAAAAGTCAAATGAAACTTGTTCAATCACGACTGAGATACTGTTCTAAAACAACTGATACGCTTAAGCGACAGTATGAAATAAAGCAACAAGTTGTAAATTCTTACATTGAGGATGTTGCTAAGCTAAAGCGTCAGATTGCTGATTTAGAACAGGATAACGACAAGTTAAAAAGTTATCATGCGTCATCATATGTGCTTGAACATATTTTCAACATAAAACCGGGTGATGATGATTCTGAGAAAAACAAGAAAGGTATTGGCTCAGAGTTTCATCAAGTCCCTCCACCGGAAAAGTTTGCATTCTATGAAGATGAAAAAGTCGAAAAAGCTTTCAACATGGTCGATCAATTGCCAGATAACATTGACGTAACCTATTCCAAATCTGATGATTCAAGTGATTCAGAGGTGGTAGGTAAGGTCGTTGAAAGTGTGTTGAAAGAAGAGTCAGTTAAAACAGGTAAATCTGAATCACAGGATGAAAATGAAGGTAGTTTTCATGAAGGTTATCTGAAAAACTCAAAATCCGAGAAAAATTTGAATGATGATTCAAAAGGATTGGTTTATACCATGATTGGATCGGACAAATTATTCTTAGATATTGTATTCCCGATTCAGAATGTGATTTCAGAAAAGATTGATAAAGTTTTTAAAATGGTTGAGATTGAAAAATCTGAAATTCCAAAATTTGCTGGAAAAGGTCACCAAACTTTTTATAACAAACCTGGTTTCAAGAAGAAAAACATGAAGGCTGGTTTGGGTTATAGAAAGAAACAAAATTAGAAGAAAAATGAAACACCAAATTATCAGACAAAGATGAACTTTGTTCATGGAACAAGTTCAGAAGAAGAGAAAGAACTCCAATTTAGACGACAGTCTAATGAAGAGTTCTATGCTAAGAAAAAGCAACAACAACAGGTCTAAGATGTTTCAAAGAGCAAATCGTCGAGCGACAACACTTGACAACCTCCTAGAAGCAGCTTTTCTTGCCACCAGACCTTTCTCCATCAATTAGGAATCTAAAAGTGTGATCAAACTGGACATCTTGCACGCAAGTGTCCAAATCTGAAACCTGTTGATGTTGAGACGAAAAAGAAGTCTGATGATGTTCAAAAACAGAAATCTGAGGATGTGAGACAACGGTCAACCAGATTTGATTCAAAACAAACTTGGAGGTACAATAAAAACAAGTTTGCTTCGAATCAAACTTGGAAATCAAACTCGAACAGGTTCGATTCTAGACAGACCTGGAATTCTCACACACCCAGATTTAGAACAACACAAAGTTGGAGAACAAATGTCGATGCAACAAAACCAAACGAGTTTTGGAAACCAACTGTTGTTCAAAATCAAAATGTTCAAAAAGAGTCACATTTTTACAAACGAGGTACTCCTAAAGGTCAAACATGGAGTGTTAAGAAACAGTGACTTCGGTAGATGATTCTAAAATTGAAAAAGTCTTTGTTCAAAATGACAAAGATTTTCCGAAGTTGAATGAAGCATATTGTGTTGAAATGCCTAAGGACCAAAAAAAATGTTTTTATTTTGTCAAAAATTGAAAAATTAAAAATTTGTTTGTTTTTAAATTTTTGTCAAAAATTCAAAAATCTTCAAAAATATGTTGAGTGAATATGCCGAAACCCTCACGGCGGAACAAACATGATTAATTTCACAAGATTGAAAAACTGTTTTCAAACTGTAAAAGATCAATGTGTTGTAAATCATGGGGGTACGTTATATTTTCTGCAAAACAGAGCATGAGATGCAGAAAATGGATGGCGAGACAAAGCTATCTACATCGGTTTATCATATTTTCTTTTAATGTTTTGAATTTTAGGGGGAGTAAGAAATTTTTAGAAAATCCAAAAACATTAGAAAATTTGAAAAAGCAAAAAACATGATAAAATTCAAAAATGAGTTTTGTGTAAAAAGAGGAAATGATAGTACATCAGTAGACAATCACAGTACGCTAAAGAAATGGAAAGTTAAAATGTGGTAAACGGTCTCACTGATGATATGCCAGTAGGTTTTTACAAGCTTAGTAGATTGTTTTCGAGATATAAACCTAAATTTCAAATACTTACTTATCTCGTGGGGAACATCTCTCGGATATATGGGTAGCCCCTGAAATCTTGTTTGAAGGGCTTTCTGTTGGACCCAGTATGGCCTTAACAACTTCTTTTTACGTAATATGGCAAGTGATTTCAGTATATGTGAAAAAAATGTGCGGAAATGGAAATCAGACTTTCAAGAAACAAGACCTACAAAATTATCAAGTTTATATCACTTTGAAACAAATTAGTTTAACAAGGTGATTGTAAGATTATTATCTAATACAAATGAAGCTTGATTTCTGTGGGTGAGAAGAGCAGTGGAGTTTGAGTGTTTGTATATGAATGCTAAGCTTCAAACTCAAGTATCTTCTGCCTCTCGAGCCTTCTATTTATAGACGGCTGTGGACATGAATAAACAATTTGTTTATTCATGCAATAAGTCCTGCGTAAAGTAGCAATTTGACATATTCATTGAATCCATCGTTCAAGTTACATTTGTAATCATGAAAACCAATAATGTCATGCTTCGGTCATGGGTGGCAGGATAGAGTTGTGTTTTTTAGACAAGTGGGGCTTTCATCAGAATTTCCGATAAACCACTTCATCAGAAATTCTGGTGAACAAATCATTAGAAAGTCTGATGATCAGAATTGTCAGAAACTGATGATATTTCATCAGAAATATCATCAGATCCATCAGAAATGACCTTCTCTGATAATCCAAATCAACTCTTGATCAACTTGTGATTCTTTGTAGTAGATACTTTGCATTTCAGTTGTCCTATCTGTTTTTCTTCATCTTGCTGTGATCTTCAGGACTGTTATCTTCTTCAGAGATCCAGTTGATTGAGATTTTCTTCAATACTTACAAATAAAGTTTCCTAACAGTTTCCCCCTAAGTATTGTAAGAAAATGAACTACCTCATGAATAAAAAATTTCCAAACAGTGGAAACTTAATACTTGCAAAATAAACAAGTTTAATTCAGCTTCACTCTCTTATGCACATCTCCTTTCTTTATCTTCTTTTTGTAGGAGATATACTTGTTGCAGCTATCATACATGTCTTTGTACCATTCTCTTGCTTGGATCCATTCTTCAATCATTTGCTCAATTTCTTTCCTACTTCCCTCCAAGTTCTTCTCTATCTTCTGAAGATGTTCTTGTTTCTTGTTCATGGTTTTTAAGATATACCTCAGGGTTTGATTTGAGTACTTACAGATGTCAACACTTCTGAACAGAGCTTTGTTATTGTCTTGGTCTCTGAAGATTACACCATATTCTTGTTCTCCATCTTTGCTTGTCTGCATAATGATGTCTCCAGATCTTGCATCATCCAGTATTTCTGAGGGAACTTTTCTCTTAGGTGATCTAAAGTACACCTTTTTGTTGTGCTCGTGTTCATAATTGATGCATAGATCAAAGTCTGAAAAAGCCATTCTTTTAAATAGCAATATTCCAGCCTTTGATATGCCATTCAATGCCCTTCTGACCTCTTGGTTATTTTTCTTTTCCTTTTCATAGTGATCCTTCATGAACAAAATGTCCAAAGGATGCAACTGGTCAGCTAATTCTTCATCAGTCACTTTCTATTCATCCCCATTTTCTCTTTGAAGTGTGTATCTGTTTTGTACATAAGTTCCTCCTATATCATCAGTTGCAACTTTCACTTCATCCACCTTCAAAATTCTCCTTACCGGATTCTCATTGTGCTTGTGAATGCTGTATGGCCCTCTTTTCATTCTTTCTTCTCTTAACCCCAGTCTGGTAGGAGATAGTAATCTTGGCATTTCATCTTCTTTTGTCAAGTAGTAACTCACCAGATTGTATTCAGGAAACGTCATTATATCTCTAGCAATTTCTTTAACCATGACAGACTTGGTTTCTGAGATTTTTCTCTTAACAATCTTTGACTTTGCCTCTGACTCACCTTCTTGTTCCCATTCCTTCATTGTTTGTATATTCATATATTTGCTTATTGCTGAGTCATCAGATATTGTTGGATTTGGAACGGTAGCTAGCAGTTTCAAATTTGTAATGACTTGAGGTTTTGCAGCTGCTAGCCTTTTCAGCATTTCTCCTTTTGGAATATTTGGAGGTGGTCCCATCATTGTGGTATCAGCTTTGGTGATTGTTGTGGTTGATGATTGTTGAGGAGTTGACTTTGGAGCTTTCTGATGTGAGCTTGAAACAGGAATTTCCTTCATGAGTTCTTGAGGATCCACTTTGGCTAAACTTGCAACATTGAATTGCATCTTCTCCATTAGTTGTTGTGTTTCTCTTACCAGTTTTGAGCTGCTGTCCATGTTTTTCTGAACTTGGTTGAATTCAGCTTGAACTTTCATTTGATTTTCAGCACACTCTTTTGACAGCTTTTCAAGGGCATCTGTGAAAATGTTATTGCTTGCCCTTAGAATGGTAACTTCTTCCAAAACTCTATTTCCACTGCTTGACTATCTTGACTCCATCACATTTACAACATGTGTTTTGATCTTTTCTATTTATGTGAGAATCATTTGAATTTCTGATGCAGAAATGTTGAGTTCTGGTGCTTTTTCTTTCATCTTCTGAAGAGACTTTAGTGCTTCAGTGTTATCATCAGTCTGTTTCTTTATTGCTTCCACTAATTCTGACAAAGTCTTCATTTCAGCCTTTTGACCTTGTATTTCTGACAACAACATATCAAGTTTTTCTTCTACTGGATTTTTGCATACTTTGTAAACATTTTCCAACATAGCTTCCAGATTTTCTTGATTCATGAGTTTTTCAGGGATATTTGAAACAACAGATGTTCCTGTTAACATTCCAGCTGCAAACACATTTGCTGCTGTTTTGGAAATGATAGGATCACTTTTGGCTTTACCAGATTTTGGTGCAGCCTTAAGTTTACCAGTATCATCTCCACCAGATGTGAGTGACATACTCTCATCCTGGATTTCATTATATCCTTGAATCACATCAAGATGTGATTCTCCATAAGTTTTTAAGGTAAACATATTACCTTTTTCCAGATTTCCTTGATCAGTTTCCTGATCTCTATCTGTTAAGACCTCATACTCCTCCTCATTTTCTGATTCAGAGTTGAGATTAAAAGCACTAGTAACCTCTTTATCAACATCAGTTTCTTTATGTTCTAAGTTGTAAGAAACATTTACTAAACTTTCTGAGTTAGTTTGTTTTGAGTGAGTATCAACTAAAACAGTTCTTGAGAAAGGTGTACCAACGATATGAGATTCATCATGATGTATTACTTCAGTTGTTTCAATTTCAGTGCCACCAAATTGAGCTTCTTCATGAATTCTTCCATCAATATGTGATTCTGCATGATGTTCTTGTGCTGTCTCTTGTAGCATATCAAAATCTTGATGAATTCTTCCTTCATGAATTTGATCATTTTCAGCATCATCTGGTGCGTTGGTAATCATCAGAATTCCTTCTCCTCCTGCCTCTTTTGATGATCTTGACTTTTGTTCTTCATCTCTTTCCAGTGATGAAGAGCATTTGAAAACTTCTCTGCTGGCTCTTTCTGTTGTGGAGTCTGATTTGGATAGAAGTGTCTCATGCTGTATTCTGAACTGTGAATCTTGTGAAATGAAACATAGCATGCTTTCTAGTAATATAGGAATATCTTTGTCAGATTCCCATCCATGATTAGAACTCCAGGCCTTCATTGTGTTTGATCTCCATAGATTTTCCAGAATTGGAATTTCCATTTCTCTTGCAGCAAATGTTTCAGAAATGAAAATAGAAATTAATCTCGGATAAGGCAGATGTGAGATTATTTTTCCATTTTTGGTGATGATTGACCTTTTGATCAGGTTAAAAATTTCTAATCCATAATCAATTCTGAACCCAGTTATGAGTCAATACATGATTGTTATAATAGCTTGATTAATCTGATCAGTTCCTCCAATTTTTGAAGTGTGACATTTGTTTAATACTTCCATCATCACTTGCCATATTGCTGGTAATTCATTTCTTCTGATTGAACCAATTTTGTTGATCTTCTTGTTCTTGTAACCAAGCCCAATAATAAAGCTTAATAGCTCTTTCTTGCTTGGTGCTTCAACATAGTTATCAATAATAGGTAGTTCAAGCCATTCTCTTACCCTTGCAGGAGTTAATGTTACGGTAACATTTTCCCATATATGGGCAGAGAGTTGGTTTTCTTCAACTTTATCAGAGGTGTGAACAAATTGTTGTAGCAGCTTTTCTGGTACTTCTCTCTCTTTTGTTAGAGCTCCTGAAATTGGACAGTTCATGAGATATTCTATCAGAAGTTGACATCTCACATCATATTCTGAATGCTCTGTATTCATCATCAAATTGTTTTCTTTCATTGGCAGAAATTCATTGTCTTCAATGAAAGGTACATCATGTTGAATAATTGGGATGTTGAGGTTTACTCCGGCCATTTTTGAAGTTTGTGAATTAGGGTTTGGAATTTAGGAATTTTTGAGTGAGGAACAAAGTTTGCTTTGGTTTGGAATTTGTGAGAAAAGTATGATTTTTGAATTTTCTGCTATGGGTTATATAGTGAAGGTTTTTAGCAGAGTGTTGTGGGTTTATGGAGTTTAGAGGATATGGAACGTGTCATGTAGTGGCGGTTAAAGGATCATTAATTGTCTTTATTACCGTTTGATCATGGGATGTCGGTTTTTGATTCATGATATAACCGTTAGATCGTGGGTATCAAGACTTTAATGATGATTAATCATGTAATCGTGGTTGTGCCCTTTCAACTTGTTCTTTTTAACTTGTAGTTTCACTGAAGTGCTTCATCTGAATTCCGATTGGAGAAACATTATCGGTTGTATGACACCTTTCCATTTTTGTGGACCCTACTCCTTTGAAGAGGTCCAATTTGTCACACCCCCAAAATCCACCTGCGGAGTATCACCGCTTGGGAGCGTGACTGACCAGGATCAAGCCACCAATCATATTGAACATGTAATTAATGTCAAGTATAATAAATGTAAACAAACCATTCAATACGATTGATGTTTCAACAAAACATAATTTAAGTTGCGGAAGCATAGTAAATAATCCAACAATAGTTAATAGTTTTAAATGTCATAGTAGTTCAACGTAGAAACCACGATCCTTGTCCACAACGACCCGCTTCTACAGTACAAGCTCCAAGTACCTAACGATCTGCAAGGCATGTAACAGAATGATCAACAAACTAGTTGAGCGAGTTCACAGTAAGTAAGTGCGTAACAGTAAGTAACGGGTGGCTCTACTGGGCCAATAGTAAGTTATACAAGTGGGGGCTTCCCATGTTATGTGACCACTAGACTATTCGTATTATCCCTGTTCTTCGTCCGAGAACAGTAGCGCGTATGGGGTAATTGGTATATGACCACGTAGGTGTTATCCCAACCTACGGAAGAAGTAAGTAATGCGTACACGTAGGTTTTACGTGCGTGCCTGACATCCGAGGCAGTAATGGCATATGACCACGTAGGTGTTATCCAACCTACGGAAGAAGTAAGTAATGCGTACACGTAGGTTTTACGTGCGTGCCTGACATCCGAGGCAGTAATGGCATATGACCACGTAGGTGTTATCCAACCTACGGAACCACGTAGGTGTTATCCAACCTACGGAACCACGTAGGTGTTATCCCAACCTACGGAACCGTCCTGACATCCGAGGACCATGATAGGTGATAGTCTAGGAAAAGCGTTTGTATGTTATAAGTCAATTGAAACCTTTAACCCATTCCCACGACCCGGGAATCCCATGCCTTAGTAGGAGTGTGAACTCACCTCGGTTTGCTCGGTATGCTAACTATATGCTCGTGAACAATCAGTCACTCAATCAATCAAGGCCTAGAGTATGCATGTGTCCACAGTCAGTACATGTTGTACGGTTTCGCATGTAAAGCTCATCATAAAGTGTGTGTGTGAGTAACAGTTAACAGTAGGCATTCAACCAGATAATCGTCTTTACACAATTCATGCTTGATAGAGAAAACATGTAGTTAACGTACATACTAGGATTTATATACTAGCAACGTGATACGTCTACTGAATTAACATCCCTACAGTCGCAATGGGGTTAGCATGCGTAGTTTAATACTTAATACACAATCTAACAGTTTACCAGATCAATCTATTGGCATCAATTATATGCATTCAATAAGTATCACAGTTACAACCTATTTTAAACCCAGAAATCACAACTCAGATAACATTATAACATGCAAAGGTTCGGATAAAAGGTGAGGGGTTTTGATGCATAAAACTCTGACAGGTAAACCTCCTCAAACAAACTCGGATATGGGATGTTCATGACCAAACTCGGACAAGAAAGTGGGGGGGGGTTCCCCTTCATTAAACTCGGACAAAGGAGGGGTAATAAACTCGGGTGATACACTTATTGGCAAGGAAACTCGGACTAGGGGGCTGTCCAGTTAAACTCGGACATATGTGTGTGAAAAACTCGGGCTACATGTGCTTGATTATAATTCGGACCACTCAATTAAACTCGGGCATCTTATTATCATAAAACTCGGACATGATCAATTAAACTCGGACCATAGAGAGTCCATTAAACTCGGACCATGAACCACATATTAAACTCAGACATTGGCTATCATATTAAATTCGGACCAATTCAAATCAATTATACTCGGACCAAAAGTGATCCAATAAACTCGGACCATCACCATTCAATTATATTCGGACCATTCACAACATGTTATATTCGGACCATCATTCAACCTCAATAAACTCGGACAAGATCAATTAATTAAGCTCGGACCAAGTTCAATTCATTTAAACTCGGACTAGTTGAATTCATTTAAACTCAGACAAATACTCAAACTCAGGCAACTAATAACATGAATTCCAATACAGGAGAGAATCATATCAGTTACGTTTTTGTTAACATACGAACGTGAAACCCTAACTCATGCATTTTCACACGAATTGTTCAATTAACAATGTCCATTCATCATTTCTAGCATCTTAATTCATCAAGAGGATCGATTATACGATTAACACATCATCACAATCAGAATAATCATAATCAAATTAGTGTACAGAACCATCAAATCAAAGCTAGGGTTTGCAAGAATTCACAAGAATCAAGGATTGCAAACAATCAAACAATCTACAATTAATCACAACAATGATTAAACAATTTACCTTGCGATGATCCTAGAGAAAGAGGAATCAAGTGTGATGATTATCTTGTGCCAAATGATTTGGTGATGATGCTTGCTAGAAGATTAGAGAGGTGAAAGTACGTGTTCTAGTTTTGTGTGCAAATGATTAGAGAAATGAGATTAGGGTTAAGTATCTAGGATTTCACTAATTACCATCTACCTCCCTAAGTATTATAATTTACAATTGCACACCATCTCATATTTGACAAGTTTACTGTTTCAAAGTTCCACCACCAAGTTTACACATTTGACAAGTTTCACAAATAACCAACAACTATACCCAATCAAACAATCAAAACATATATAATTTCATGGAAATCAATTGTGCAATTACATGAACGTGCAATAAATACGAAATAAAATCTTAGAAATTCGAGTTGTCACATTATCCCCAACTTAAAAGAAATTTCGTCCCGAAATTTGGTACGCACTCACTGAGGAAGCTAGGTAAGTTACATCGTTCACTGGTTTTCCTGGGGTGTCACATCATCCCCCCGTTGATTTGGAATTTCGTCCCGAAATTCAGTAGTAGTAGCTTCAGCCTCAGTAGTGGATGCATTGGTTTCGAATAACTGGGGGTACTTTTCTTTCATTTGGTCTTCGCGTTCCCAGGTGTACTCTGGGCCACGTCGGGAGTTCCAACGAAGTCGAACAAGAGGGATTCTCTTGTGTTTGAGGACCTTAACATCCCGGTCCGTGATTTCAACTGGTTCCTCGACGAACTGCAACCGCTCATCGATAGTGAGTTCCTTAAAAGGAACTATGAGGGTCTCATCTGATAGGCATTTCTTCAGATTCGACACGTGAAATACATTGTGAACTGCACCGAGTTCAGCGGGTAGGTTTAATCTGTAGACTACTTTGCCAATTTTCTCAATGATCTCGAACGGTCCGACATACCGCGGATTTAATTTGCCCCTTTTGCCAAAACGTACCACACCCTTCCAGGGTGAGACTTTCAATAATACCCGGTCCCCGACCTGAAATTCCAATGGCTTTCTACGCTTGTCCGCGTAGGCTTTCTGACGGTCGCGTGCTGCCGCCATGCGTTGTCGTATCTGTGCTATCTTTTCTGTGGCGTCCACTACAATCTCTGGACCCGTAATTTGACTATCCCCCCACCTCTGCCCAACAGAGAGGTGACCGGCATTTACGTCCGTACAATGCCTCGAATGGAGCGGCTTGAATGCTGGTATGGTAACTGTTATTGTATGAAAACTCCACCAAAGGAAGATGCTTTTCCCAGCCGTTGCCGAAATCGATAACACATGCCCGAAGCATGTCTTCAAGTGTTTGAATCGTTCGCTCAGACTGCCCATCCGTCTGAGGGTGATATGCCGTGCTCATGTCTAATCGTGAGCCAAAGGATTTATGCATTGCTTGCCATAGCTCTGACGTGAATCGTGCATCCCGATCCGAAATGATGGAGGTGGGCACCCCGTGCCTCGAAACAACTTCTTTCAAGTAAATGTCTGCTAAGGTAGGAAACTTATCCGTTTCTTTGATAGCCAAGAAGTGAGCAGACTTTGTGAGTCGATCAATGATCACCCAGATAGTGTCATTCCCACGCTGGGATCTAGGTAAGCCCGTAACGAAATCCATGGAAATTTCTTCCCATTTCCACTGTGGTATCTTGGGTTGTTGCAGTAGACCTGCTGGTTTCTGATATTCAACCTTAACCCTCGCACAGGTCAAGCACTTGCCAACATAGGTGGCGATGTGGGCTTTCATACTTGGCCACCAGTATGTTGTTTTGATATCGTGGTACATTTTATCCGCACCTGGATGTACCGAGTAGCGAGACTTGTGCGCTTCGTCCATCACAAGCTCTCGTAGTCCGCCATAAAGTGGGACCCAAATACGCTCCGTTACATAGTAGGCGCCGTCTTCCTTTTGTTCCATTTGTTGCCTTGAACCTCGTAAGGCTTCAGCTGTAACGTTTTCGGGTTTCAGAGCTTCCATCTGAGCAGCTCGTATCTGAGAAGGAAGGCTAGACTGAATCGTAAGCTGTAGCGCTCGCACGCGCCGATGTAAAGTGTCCTTTCGACTGAGGGCCTCAGCCACAACATTGGCTTTGCCTGGATGGTACTTGATGGCGCATTCGTAGTCGTTAAGCAGTTCGACCCATCGTCGTTGGCGCATATTCAATTTCTTTTGCTTAAGAATATGCTCGAGACTCCTGTGATCGGTGTAAATCGTGCACCTGGTACCGTACAGGTAGTGTCGCCATATCTTAAGCGCGAAAACAACAGCTCCCAGCTCTAAATCGTGCGTCGTTTAGTTCCGTTCATGAATCTTAAGTTGCCGCGAAGCGTAGGCAATACGCAACCAAGCCCCTGTATCGATGCGTCACAATAAACCACGAAGTCATCTGTGCCCTCTGGCTATGAGAGTATAGGTGCGCTGCAAAGCCTATCCTTTAGGTACTGGAAAGCGGTTTCCTGGGGGTCTCCCCAACGGTAGGTGGCACCCTTCTGTGTCAGTAGTGTAAGTGGCTACGCGATCTTCGAAAAGTCTTTAATAAATCGTCTGTAGTACCCCGCCAAACCCAATAATTGGCGTATTTCTGTCGGTGCGCGCGGTGCAGGCCAGTTCCTGATCGAATCTACCTTGGATGGATCAACATGGATCCCGTCCTCGTTCACTATGTGGCCTAAGAAGTGGACTTCACGAAGCCAGAAGTCGCATGTTGAAAACTTGGCGTACAGTTGCTCCTTTCGAAGAAGTTCCAAGATAAGACTTAAGTGCTGCTCGTGCTCCTCCTGACTCTTGGAGTAGCTCAGAATGTCGTCGATGAAGACGATGACGAACTTGTCAAGATAGAGTTTGCATACCCCGTTCGTAGGGTCCATAAATACGGCAGGTGCGTTCAATAATATCAAATCATCCATTATATTAAACATAAAGTATAGTAGGTAAAATAATTCATAAAACCCAATACGATTAACGTTCAAGCCAAACTTGTTTGAGTAGCGTAAACATAATAATGAAAACCCAAGATAAGTTATAAGTTCAAATATCGTTCATTGCATCTCCCTGACCAATCATGTACACGCTGCCCCGGCGTCATGGTTTCCATTGCTTCCCCCAACACTTTCCCCGTTGTCATCCCTGTTTCCATGGTCGTGGTTTTGAGTCTGATCCTGGTTTAATTGAGGGCAATCGCGTTTAAAATGACCTTCAGCCCCACACTGGAAACATCCCCCGTTCCCACGCTGTGGCTGCTGCTGTGTGTTCTGTGGAGCTGGTAGTTGCAGTTGCTGGTTCTGTGAAGGTTGAGGCAGTCGTTGTTGTTCTTGGGTTACAGGACGTGAGTTTCGACAATCCTTTGCTTCATGACCAATCTTGAGACACCGCTGGCAACGACCCCTGTTGCACTGGCCACCGTGGTGTCTGTTACATTTGTTGCACCATGGGTGAATTCCTCGATATCTTTTCTGCCCATGACTACTAGAAAACTGATGTTTGGGGCTCTGGTAGTCATCTATCTCTTGCTGCTGCGTCAGAGGCTGGACCAAAATTAATCCCGTGCTCAGGTTTTCATCTCACTTGCGTTTGTTATCTCTAGAAGCACATGCAGTATCAGTCTTAGCTCGTTTCGGTAGTTTGTTCTGTTCTACAGCCTGGTCTGTGAGACGATGAGCCAATCGAGTGGCTTGCTGGATAGTGCCAAGGTTAGCTGTGGTCATATGATTCTGAATTTCGGGCACCAGACCCTTGAGATACAGTTCGATGCGTTTGGTGGGAGGGTCTACCATAGTAGGACAAAATGTGGCTAATTCATTCGATCTCTTCGTATAAACTTCGATTTCAGACCCCACCATCCGTAGGTTGAGGAACTCTACCTCTAGTTTGTGGATGTCTTCACGACTACAAAACTCTTCCTTAATCAGTTCCTTGAACTCGTTCCAGGGGGTGGCATTAGCAGCTGCCAGCCCTAACATCTGAACCTGTGCTTTCCACCAGGTAAATGCAGCACCTTCGAGTGTTCTAGTAGCAAACTTTACCCTACGTGACTCAGGGCAATCATGCACCTCGAAGTCAGTTTCGAGTCTCTCGAACCAATGAAGGAGACCTTCAACCCCCTCAGTTCCACTGAAGGTACTAGGTTGACAATCCTTGAGATTTTTGAAGGTGCAAGCAGGTGACTGAACGTGTTGACCTCCTGCTTGTATGGCTGCCAGTGCCGCAGCAATTCGTTCGTTAATGAGAGCCGTCAACTGGGCTTGTGTCATGTTGATATGTCCGGCCATTGATCTTCACATCAAAGGCAACATAAGTGAGAAAGGTTCGCGAATAGTGCAATGACAGGAGAGTGTAAGCACGTAAGTGTTCTCAAGCAATAACAAGTAGTGAGCAAAGTAATGTAAGCATACTACGAGCAAAGTTCTATGCAAATTCTAGCATGTAGGCAATAAACATAAACCTTATTACCTAGTATGTCGAGTCTTGCACGTGGAGCGAAGCGTCGTTGTGGATCGTTGAGAGCACTGTTCTGGTTATAGTCTGGTTTTAATAAAAACGTTTTCCCATATCAAAACCAAGTTCTCTATAACCAATGGCTCTGATACCAATCTGTCACACCCCCAAAATCCACCTGCGGAGTATCACCGCTTGGGAGCGTGACTGACCAGGATCAAGCCACCAATCATATTGAACATGTAATTAATGTCAAGTATAATAAATGTAAACAAACCATTCAATACGATTGATGTTTCAACAAAACATAATTTAAGTTGCGGAAGCATAGTAAATAATCCAACAATAGTTAATAGTTTTAAATGTCATAGTAGTTCAACGTAGAAACCACGATCCTTGTCCACAACGACCCGCTTCTACAGTACAAGCTCCAAGTACCTAACGATCTGCAAGGCATGTAACAGAATGATCAACAAACTAGTTGAGCGAGTTCACAGTAAGTAAGTGCGTAACAGTAAGTAACGGGTGGCTCTACTGGGCCAATAGTAAGTTATACAAGTGGGGGCTTCCCATGTTATGTGACCACTAGACTATTCGTATTATCCCTGTTCTTCGTCCGAGAACAGTAGCGCGTATGGGGTAATTGGTATATGACCACGTAGGTGTTATCCCAACCTACGGAAGAAGTAAGTAATGCGTACACGTAGGTTTTACGTGCGTGCCTGACATCCGAGGCAGTAATGGCATATGACCACGTAGGTGTTATCCAACCTACGGAAGAAGTAAGTAATGCGTACACGTAGGTTTTACGTGCGTGCCTGACATCCGAGGCAGTAATGGCATATGACCACGTAGGTGTTATCCAACCTACGGAACCACGTAGGTGTTATCCAACCTACGGAACCACGTAGGTGTTATCCCAACCTACGGAACCGTCCTGACATCCGAGGACCATGATAGGTGATAGTCTAGGAAAAGCGTTTGTATGTTATAAGTCAATTGAAACCTTTAACCCATTCCCACGACCCGGGAATCCCATGCCTTAGTAGGAGTGTGAACTCACCTCGGTTTGCTCGGTATGCTAACTATATGCTCGTGAACAATCAGTCACTCAATCAATCAAGGCCTAGAGTATGCATGTGTCCACAGTCAGTACATGTTGTACGGTTTCGCATGTAAAGCTCATCATAAAGTGTGTGTGTGAGTAACAGTTAACAGTAGGCATTCAACCAGATAATCGTCTTTACACAATTCATGCTTGATAGAGAAAACATGTAGTTAACGTACATACTAGGATTTATATACTAGCAACGTGATACGTCTACTGAATTAACATCCCTACAGTCGCAATGGGGTTAGCATGCGTAGTTTAATACTTAATACACAATCTAACAGTTTACCAGATCAATCTATTGGCATCAATTATATGCATTCAATAAGTATCACAGTTACAACCTATTTTAAACCCAGAAATCACAACTCAGATAACATTATAACATGCAAAGGTTCGGATAAAAGGTGAGGGGTTTTGATGCATAAAACTCTGACAGGTAAACCTCCTCAAACAAACTCGGATATGGGATGTTCATGACCAAACTCGGACAAGAAAGTGGGGGGGGGGGTTCCCCTTCATTAAACTCGGACAAAGGAGGGGTAATAAACTCGGGTGATACACTTATTGGCAAGGAAACTCGGACTAGGGGGCTGTCCAGTTAAACTCGGACATATGTGTGTGAAAAACTCGGGCTACATGTGCTTGATTATAATTCGGACCACTCAATTAAACTCGGGCATCTTATTATCATAAAACTCGGACATGATCAATTAAACTCGGACCATAGAGAGTCCATTAAACTCGGACCATGAACCACATATTAAACTCAGACATTGGCTATCATATTAAATTCGGACCAATTCAAATCAATTATACTCGGACCAAAAGTGATCCAATAAACTCGGACCATCACCATTCAATTATATTCGGACCATTCACAACATGTTATATTCGGACCATCATTCAACCTCAATAAACTCGGACAAGATCAATTAATTAAGCTCGGACCAAGTTCAATTCATTTAAACTCGGACTAGTTGAATTCATTTAAACTCAGACAAATACTCAAACTCAGGCAACTAATAACATGAATTCCAATACAGGAGAGAATCATATCAGTTACGTTTTTGTTAACATACGAACGTGAAACCCTAACTCATGCATTTTCACACGAATTGTTCAATTAACAATGTCCATTCATCATTTCTAGCATCTTAATTCATCAAGAGGATCGATTATACGATTAACACATCATCACAATCAGAATAATCATAATCAAATTAGTGTACAGAACCATCAAATCAAAGCTAGGGTTTGCAAGAATTCACAAGAATCAAGGATTGCAAACAATCAAACAATCTACAATTAATCACAACAATGATTAAACAATTTACCTTGCGATGATCCTAGAGAAAGAGGAATCAAGTGTGATGATTATCTTGTGCCAAATGATTTGGTGATGATGCTTGCTAGAAGATTAGAGAGGTGAAAGTACGTGTTCTAGTTTTGTGTGCAAATGATTAGAGAAATGAGATTAGGGTTAAGTATCTAGGATTTCACTAATTACCATCTACCTCCCTAAGTATTATAATTTACAATTGCACACCATCTCATATTTGACAAGTTTACTGTTTCAAAGTTCCACCACCAAGTTTACACATTTGACAAGTTTCACAAATAACCAACAACTATACCCAATCAAACAATCAAAACATATATAATTTCATGGAAATCAATTGTGCAATTACATGAACGTGCAATAAATACGAAATAAAATCTTAGAAATTCGAGTTGTCACACAATTAGCTTTCTTCATCTTCATCCTTTCTTTTCTTGTAAGTCAAAATTCCATGTCTTCAGTCATTCAACAATTTCTGCTGAAGAATATGTATTTCCTTTGATCTGACTTTTATTTGACCCCTTTTTGATATGATCAAAGAAAGTCAACAGAATTTGATGTGTTTTTTCCCCTAAATTTGTCACTGTTTGTTTTTTTTATGTTGAGAGGGAATGAGGTAAATTTAGAAGACTTACTCTGGTTTTTCTGATATCTTCCTGCTTTCTTGGTCTTTTTCTGATATTTTCTTGTTTTAACAGAAAAATAGATTCTTTTACCAGATTTTGTTTTTGGTTACCAGAAATTTTTTTTCGATTATCATTCTTATTTATCCATTTCCCACTTATAAAGTAAAAGTTAAAGCAAAACATGTAGCATTTTATATAAACATATATATATATATATATATATATAACATACCATCTACACACATAAGATCTATTCATGAAGGGTTCTAATCAATATCTATTCCATCCCCATGTTCAATCTCAAGAAGTACCCATTGTTCGGTTACTAAACCAAAATTTTTATTTGTTGGTCTAAGTAAAGCTATGCTTGCATTTTGTTGATGTTAATGCATTATCTGTCTATCGCCTCCGTCAATCTAGTCCGTAGCAGAAACCGAAGAAAACGGGAGTTATATTGTTATTTTTAGTAATAGTTAGTAAAAAAGGCAAGGTGGCATAATTGTAATTAATGAGATTTCTCATTAAACTCCTTGGCCTATAAGAACCTTTAGGGTTCTCATTTAGAACTTTTGGAACTTGGAGAGCTAGAGGTTAGAGAGAGAAGCTAGAGAGAGAAAGTTCATTGTTTGTGATTCAGGTGCTGTACGTTTTCAGATTTATCAATAGAATCACGTTTATATTACATCTCGTGTGTTTGTTCGTGTTCGTGTACGGATTCCGCACGTTATACGTTCGTTTCGTAATCGTTTCGGAGTCAAAACCGGTCCTAACAAGTGGTATCAGAGCAGGAGCTCGATTGCACTGATCTATCACATGATTTCGCACAGGATTTCATCAGAATCAGATCCAAATTTCATCCATTTCTTCATCTATTTCATATTTTTCACGTTTTTTCTGAAAATCGCCAAATTGAACAGGTTTTCACGGTCCGTTTGAGCTGAATTTTGGATATGTGGTGCGTAAACATCTGATTAACAACCCTACCAAGTTTCAGATCCTAATTTCAAGCAGATTAGGAGAAATTCGAATTTTTTGATCCGATTTCGTTTGAACAGCGAGTGACCGTTTGAAATCTAGGTTCCGTTTGAACTATCGTTTGAAACAAGCACCATACCGTTTGAAAGGTTACTTCCGTTTGAACTGTCATATGAAGTGGATACCTTCCGTTTGAAATTGGCCTATATCGTTTGAAATTAGACAGCTTCCGTTTGAATGACCTCTGTCGTTTGAATTGATCGTTTGAAAGCAGCTATATAGTTTGAAACATGACTATTGTTTGAAAGCAGTCCATTTGAAAGGAGTTCGTTTGAAAGCATTCTGGTTGAAAGTAGTCCGTTTGAAAACTTGTATTCCGTTTGAAAATGGTGATCGTTTGAACCTGATGTCCGTTTGAACGTGAAACAGTTTGAATTTGACTGACCATTTGAATTAACCTACCGTTTGAAAGGGTTCCGTTTCAAAGGGAAAATCCGCTTATTTGACCAATCTGATTTCGCTCATACGTTCAATCTGATTTCGCTCATACGTTCAATCTGATTTCGTCCAAGTGTCAAGATCATTTCACGACAATTGAGTATTAGTGTATTTCAAAATTACTTGATATTGTTTTTAACTGATAAGTATTTGTTTGTCTGTTGATTCAAGTAATTCGAGACATTCAAGGTGATTAAAGATGTCGAACAACGGTGAAGAGTTCTACAACACATTTTACAACGCGTTCACTTCCGAGTCGTCAGATAGAAGATCTGAGTTGAAAGAATATTCAAAAGAGATTTCGGATAATTTGAAGTTTGAAAATATGTACGGAAGTCAACAGAAGCCACCAAGTTGATGAAAGTCGAAGATTATAATTGGTGGAAAAACAGGTTTGAAGGATGGGTGAAAGCTTTCGCTCCTGAAAGCTGGTTAAAGTTAGTAACTGAATATCAAGCACCAGAGAAAGCAGAAGGAGAGTTAATCAAGGAGAAAGATTTTTCAGAAAAAGATGTATAGAATGTTGTTGCTGAATACAGAATGATAACGTTGATCAAACAGTCAGTGAGAGAGGATATTATCTCATTGCTTGAACAAGAAAAAACTTCAAAGAAATTGTGGGAAGCATTGGAGAGAAAGTGTATTGGGAGTAATGAGATTGTCAAAAACAAGAAGAAGTTGTTGCGTAGAGAGTTTGATTTATTCAGCTGTATGAAAAATGAATCTGTTTGTAAAATGCTAGAGAGATTCGGACATCTGAAAATGGAGTTGACCAGACATGGAATCAATTATGATGAAGACTTGATGGTGGATAAATTGTTTGATTCATTGCCAAATGATCAAGAATGGCAATATTTCGCTCTTATGCTGAAGAATACAATCAAGCCAGATGATTTAAAGATTGATTTGCTGATTGAAAGGCTTGAAAGTCATGAATTGGAGTTAAAGAGATCTAAAGTTAACAGTCCAGCTTATCAGCAGAATGTGGAGCTTTATTACAGAGGAAATATACCAAATGCTGGTTCTCCAAAAACAGCATTTCTGCAGAAAGTTCGAACTCAGTCAACAATGGAAGTCTTCACAGTGGTTTTCACAGTGGTTCTTCTTCAAACACTTCAGACCAATCTGCTTCAAAGAATGTATTTCAGTGTAATATCGCAATCGATTTGAAGAATGGGCAGAACTTCAGTGAAGAATCAGCAAAACAACAGATGGTTTTCTTAGCAACTGTACTGGAATCGTATGAAGGCCTCGTCGCAGGGAAGATTGGAAATACCAATTTGACAAAAGAAGAGTATGATCAAATAGACCCCGAGGAGATGGAACTGATGGATATCAGATGGTGCATGGCCAGTGCAGTTCGTCGAGCACAGCGGTTCATGGAGATTACGGGGAGGAAGTCAATTGGAGGGCCATCTACCAAACTGGGTTTTGATAAATCCAAAGTGACATGTTTCAAATGCAAACAAAAAGGTCACTTCAAGCGCGAGTGTAGAAATTCGTATGTTGCTGATGATTCTGAAAACCCGTTCAACGAAGATTATTACAAGAAAGCTATTTACCATCAAAATAAGTCTGAACCACCAAGGTTGAAACAGCAGGAAGAAAAATCAAGGGCTCTTGCAGTTATATATGATGATGAAGGTTATGACTGGAGCAAAGAAGTTCTTCCAGAACAAGATGCTGTTGGTTATGCATTTGTTGCAAAAGATGATCATGATACCTGGTGGAGAAGAGAGTCAGAGACAGTGCAAGATGGGAGATTGGCAAGCTGTATGAACCATTTCAAGAAGCACAGAGAGCCAAGAGATGGAATGAAGAGTTGGAGTGTTACTTGGATCCACAGGGTAATCCAGTGGTAGATCCGTCAAAAGTTGATTTTGATGCTGTAACCAATGTGTTTCCAAGTGAGCGTACTTTCAACACAAAAAGGCTTTCTGATAAAAGCTATCTGCCAGAGTTGATGAACAAGTTGAGAGAAGTCTTTGAAGCAAGTCTACTGAAGGTGGTAGAGATGAAGAAGAGAAAAGAAGAAGAGTTGAAGAAGATGATTGAAGAAGTAAAGACTATTGCAAAGCTTGCTGGTGAAGAGAATCAAAAAGCTGAGGAAGAACAGAAGCCGAAAGAGATGGAAGAAAAAGTTGAGAAGATACAGGAGACAAAGGCAGCTGAGCACGCCGAGGTGTCAATCACTGAGGTAATAAAATCTTCTGAATTATCAAATGTTGAATTGGTTGTAAAAAAGGAAAACAAGTGCAGGAATTGCATTGAAAAGTGCAAAGCCTGTACTGAAAAAGAAGAAATAATAAAAACAAAAGATAATGAAATGAATAAACTTGAAAATGCTTTAAAATTGAAATGTAAAGAAAGGATTGACACAGAGCAAAGTTTAAAATTAAAAATTGAGAAATTAACACAGAAATGTCATGATTTTGAAAAAGAAAATAAGGTTTTGAAAGAAAAATGTGACACAAAATGTGTTGATTGCATTGAGAAAGAATCTAAGTTTCTAGTGTTACAAAAACAGTATGATTCTTTAAAATGGTCAAGTCAGAGAGTACAAGAAGCTTATGATACTTTGAAGAGCCAAGTCAAGAGTTTTGATCAAAGATTGTCTGAAACTTTAACAACCAAAGAAATGTATGAAAGACAGTTTAAAGAAAAGCAAATTGAATTAAACAAGCGTGTTGATGAAATTGCTAATCTTAAACAAGTCTTGGCTGAAAAAGAAAAGATTGTTACAAAACTTCAAAGTTATCATAACTCGTCGTACATTCTCGAACGTATTTTCAATATCACACCAGATGACAAAGATACTAATGATTGTAAAAAGGGTATTGGTTCAGAGTTTCATCAGGTACCACCACCATTGAGAGATAATTATACTTTTTATGATGAGGAAAAGGTGGCAAAGGGTTTGAACATAGCTGACCAATTACCTGAAAGTATCGATGTGATTTACACCAAAAATGATGATGCTAATGATTCAGAGGTGGTGAGTAAGGTGGTTGATAGTGTTTTGAAAGATGAGTCTACAAAAGGTAAGGCTGAATCACAGGATGAAGATGAAGGAAATCTTTATGATGGATATCTGAAAGATACAAAATCCGAGAAGAATTTGAATGATGATTCAAAAGGATTGGTTTATACCATGATTGGATCGGACAAACTATTCTTAGATGTTGTTTTCCCGATTCAGAATGTGATTTCAGAGAAAATTGACAAAGTTTTCAAGATGGTTGAAATTGAGAAGTCTGAAATGTTGAAGTTTCCTGGTAAAGGTTTCAAAGGGTCTTATAACAAACCTGGTTCTAAGAAGAAAAACATGAAGTCTGGTTTGGGGTATAAGAAGAAACATAATCGAAACAGAACTGAAAGGTCCAATTTTCAGACAAAATGACTTTTGTTCAAGGAAAAAGCTTCACCGAAGAAGAAAAATTCAAAATTGGAAAACAATCTAATGCAGAGTTTGAGGCCATAAAAAAGAAACAACAACAGCCAAAAGATGTGTCAAAGAAAGTTTGTTTTAAATGTGATCAAATTGGACATGTTGTACGGAAGTGTCAAAATCCAAAGTCTGTTGATGTTGAAAAACAGAAATCTGGGAATGTGAAACCAAGGTCAACCAGATTTGATTCGAGACAAACTTGGAGGTTTAACACAAACAAGTTTGCTTCAAATCAAAATTGGAAATCAAACCCGAACAGGTTTGATTTAAGACAGAGTTGGTATTCTCACACATCTAAAATGAGAACATCATGGAGTCGGAGAACATCGGTTGGTGTGACAAAACCTCAAGAGATTTGGAAACCTAAAAATGTTGTTCAAACTCAAAAGGTTCAGAAAGAAACAAATTTTTACAAAAGAGGTACTCTGGGAGGTCAAGTGTGGTCGGTTAAGAAACGTGTTGATTTGATAAAAGATGAGAAATAGAATCAAATTTGGAAACCAAAAACTGAAACAATAAGTTCAACTTCTGAGGTGAAAACGTCTGAGGATTCAGTTTTGGTTGCCTATGATGCAAATTTTCCACCGCTCAAGGCTGAAAACTTTAAAATTCAGGTTGCTAGAATCAAGGTTACACCTAAGGCTGCTGAGGCCTGGGTGGACACCATGTTTGATTTAGCGGTTGGAATTGCCGAAGCTTTCTTTATCGCGAAGCATGAATCGGCATCTTTATTGATTGAAATTTTTTTAAATTGTTTGAGTATTTGATAAAGTTTGAATGTGCAGGTGCTAAATGCTGTTGAAGATTGTGAGAGTGTTGCACAGGAAGAGGTTGAAGATCCCTGGTTTTGGTCAGACAGGGAGTTTGTTTGTTGTTTTGTATAAATTTGAATTGTGTTTGATGATTGTTGTTTGCTTGTTTGTTGTTTGTTTGTTTGGTTGATGATTGTGATGTTTGATGTTAGTTTGCTTTGAGTAAGTGTTGAGTGACTACGCCGAAACCCTCACGGCTGAACAAGCATGATTACTATCACAGGTTGAAGAACGGTTTTCTAACTGTCAAAATCAATGGGTTGTAAATCATGGGGGTACATTATATTTTCTGCTTAAAGTGTTATATTTTCTGCAAAACAGAGCATGAGATGCAGAAAATGGATGGCGAGACAAAGCTATCAGTATCGGTTTGTCAAATTTTTTTAATGATTTTGCATTTTAGGGGGAGAAGTATTGTTAGAAAATACAAAAACATTAGAAGATTTGAAAAATACAAAAACATGATAAAGTTAAAAAATTTGAGTTTTGCGTAAACAGAGGAAATGATAGTACATCAGTAGATAGTTACGGTACGCTAAAGATTTGTATACTATAAAGTGTTAAACGGTTTTACTGATGATGTGTTGATAGATTGTTACACATTTAGTAGATTTATTCGGGATATAAACCTAAAATTTCAAACTTGCGAAATTCGTGGGGAACACTACTTGGATATATAGGTAACCCCTGAAATCTCGTTTGAAAGGTTTCTTATTCTGATATACTAGGTTTTTCTACTATTTGATGTCTGGGGTATTATTCCAGGACTTCTGCTGAACGGAAGTTCTGACCTAGTCCTTGGATAATGCTTTGCCTGAAATGCTTGAAACATAGCATTATAGCCCTCAGATTGATTAGACAATAAAATTGATAATCATCTGTTGTAGCTAAAAGATCCTCTAAAGGGGACATACCAAAGTCGAAACTGATATCTCTCTGTGCATACGGAAGTATCGACCTGAGACCCCTCAGTTTTCGCATGTCCTAAATTATATACAGACATCATTTTAGTACAATCACCTGTGTGTCTTAATATTGAGATTCTGGATACGGGAGTATATTCAAGAGGTGAGACACATGAATGAGCTAAGTTCATAAGACATCTAAATAGTATCCTGAGTAAATTGAAAATTGTGTGAGAATTTAGAAACGGTCTATGTGAATTGTTTAATTCTGAGTATGAATTAAAGCTTAACGGTACTTGAGACTTGTCAAAAACTGATATGATCCTCTGTCGCATACTCAAAACAAAAAATATTATTTGTAAATATGTTTGTACATATTTCTTTACTGCTTTATATTTTCAGAAAATACAAAAAGATTTTGATTTCTGCTTTATTTTCGACAACCGATGTCTGAGTTGCTGAGCTTCAAAATCTAAGTAAGCCGATAGTGTTTCTGAAAATAAAACAAGTTCATTAATTTGAAACTTGAAATTTCTAGAAAAACTTCAAAAACAGTTTGTGAATATCTTCAAGGTCATTAATTTGAACTTGAATGATTAACTGAGAGGGATTTGGATGTGTAGGTTGTTAAAATCTTTGTAATAGAGATAGTTTACGATCTGATTTGTTAATATTGTCAAAACTATGAAGTTTGTTGACAGGGGGAGTGTATTAGAGAACATGTTTAATGATTTTGAAAATGTTGTTACTTATCAAGTGTATGAGTGATTGCAGGAAAAGTCCAGACTACGATCCCGAGAGCAGAGTCTAAGGGGGAGTCTGAAGACGAGCTCAACGAAAATGAAAGCATACATAGAGCCAGATATCATTTCTGGAAGAGCTTGTAGCCGGAAAGCAAGGTGTCGATCCCAAAGCACGGAAGCTTAACGAAAGGGGGAGCCTGAAGAGTTTACCAAAAGGGGAAGCTGAAGCTGAAGACAGATCCACCGGGATTTTGTTTAAGCAAGGGGGAGTTTGTGTTGCTAAAGACGTGTTAAAGCTTCAAGAAGACTCAAAGAGAGAGAGAAAGAAAAGATGCTACGAGTTGACTACGGATTGACTACGGCAATATCCAAGGGGGAGTCTGTTAATGCATTATCTGTCTATTGCCTCCGTCAATCTAGTCCGTAGCAGAAACCGAAGAAAACGGGAGTTATATTGTTATTTTTAGTAATAGTTAGTAAAAAAGGCAAGGTGGCATAATTGTAATTAATGAGATTTCTCATTAAACTCCTTGGCCTATAAATAGAACCTTTAGGGTTCTCATTTAGAACTTTTGGAACTTGGAGAGCTAGAGGTTAGAGAGAGAAGCTAGAGAGAGAAAGTTCATTGTTTGTGATTCAGGTGCTGTACGTTTTCAGATTTATCAATAGAATCACGTTTATATTACATCTCGTGTGTTTGGTCGTGTTCGTGTACGGATTCCGCACGTTATACGTTCGTTTCGCAATCGTTTTCGGAGTCAAAACCGGTCCTAACAGTTGAAGATACAGCTCTGCTCTTTGATAACCAGCAGGGATTCCACCAAAGCCCACTTGGCTTGTGATTATCTTCATCAGAAAACGAGGATACATCAAAAATGGCTTGCTTGACCATATGTTGCTTGCAAAGTCAGTCATTAAATAATAAGAGAAGTTGTAAGGAACTTTCAATGTGACAGCTCGGCAAATTTCTAACAACTTATTAGATGCTTCATGATGATTTATGGTCTTCCTCGAGAAGCATGCACCCAGTTGAGTGATCAGAAACTGCCATGGTTTGATAAAGCCATTTTTGATGATTGCTCTGGGATCATTTTCAGGATTGTACCCCATGTGCTCCAAAGTTTCTTCAATCTCATCATTTGAGAACATCATAACATTATTGTCATCATTGAGTTGAAGAGCTGTTTTGATGGTATTTTCAGTTATTTTGATAGTTTGATTGAGAACTTTACTTTCAACACATATCCACCCTCTATCTTGACTTTCTGACAATGTTGCGTTTTGCCAGAATGTTTGAAGGATTTCAGGGAATATTGTTATGTTGGCAGTGAGAGCATACCCTAGGTTACTTGCCATAAGCATGTTTACCACAGTTTGACATCCATCCCAGAGAGGACCCTCAAAACTGGTTCTGAGTTTGAGGTTGTGGTATGGATGTAAAGGAAGTGGGAAACGATCAGCTCGTATAGTAAGCATTTTTTTTAAGTGAAGATCTGTATGTGTGAAGAAGGAGATGAAGAGATTTTCTGAATTTCTAAATGAAGGTGATTGTCTTTGCTTAATGTGGTAAACATATATAGTAAATTTAAGAACTGCCATAAATGGTATCTACCCACTGTATCTTGTCTACCACAATCTTGGTTATTTAATTGTTTTCTCAGGTGACATTAAGAATAACCCAGATAGAACTCTCTTCATTAAATGATTTAGGCGGCTATTTTTCAGTTTTCTATCATGATTGCCTACTGTTGTCATTTCAATGTATTTAATGAAGAAGAAAAAAAATCTCTACACCTATTAACAATCTCCAGAAAATCTTCTGTCATATGACGTTTTCAAAAGAAAATAAAATAAACTAAAAATTAAAAGAATACACAATTTCAAATTATGAATTTGTCAATTTGAGTTATGGATAAAGGTGATGAAATGTATGAACTTGTTCAAATAATCATTCAATAATTTTGTTTTAAGAAGTTTTCTGATTTGTTACCAGAAATTCTGATAATTTGTTAGATTTTCTGATGATGCATCAGATTTTCTTATAATTTATCAGATCTTCTGGTGTTTTATCAGAAATGCACTTTTTCTTCTTATAATTCTTTTATTTAAACAAGTTACAAATCAAGGAGAACTTTATCACAATTTTGACCATGATTTAGCAGAATATACCTTAAGCCTATATAGGCTACTTTCTTCAATGGTCAGATATTCCTTACATTTATTTCATTTTCAAAATTCACCATTTTACCCAGCTTTGAGACAAAGTTGCTGAGTAAGCTCCTATCTCCAGTCATGTGCTTGGAGCTTTCCGAGTCGCAGTACCAGATCTGCTGCACATGATGGTCTTGAAATGAAATGATTAGAGGGTTTTAGGTACCCATGCATGCTTGGGTACACTTTCTGATGATATTCTATTATTTCTTCTAGATGACCTTTCATCAGAATTTCTGTTAAATGCTGAGCCACTAACAGAATTTTTCTTTTTCTTTTGGAGATGTTGTTGAACAAGCTTCAGTATTTCAACACACATACAAGAATCATCAAAAATTTCTGATTTTCCTTCTTGTGATGGAATGAAGGGATAATTTTGAAACGATGAGTGATCTGCTTCTGGAGTTTTTACAATCTCTTGATTGTATTCACTTCTTTTTGGTTCAAAATTGGCTTATCAAAGGAGTATTCAGAACATGTTGATTTGCAAGTTTCAGTATCAGATTCTGATAAGAATTTATCAGAAGTCTGTTGAGTTGCTTTTACAAAGACAGTGGGTTTGTTATTATTTGTTCTTACATAACCCAAACCTTCTCCTTTGTTCTTTGGAGTGGACTCTATGAAATTTATGAATTCTTTTGCTTCTTGAAAACCTCTTACATTAATTTCTTTATCATTGATTTTCTTGTAAAGATCTCTTCTTTCATTTTCATAGAACTCAATTTTAGCTCTTTGATCTAAACTTTGTTCTATAAGTAATTGGTTTTCAAGAATGATTTTATTCAAGGTCCTCTGCAACTCATCAGATTTTTTACCATCTGATTGATGTTTAACTTGCAAGTTTAAAAAATCTGACATGAGCTCATTTAGCTTGTGTTCAAGATCAAGATTGTCTAAACTTACCTGTTGTCCTGAAGTCTCTAGTATGTCATCAGAAAGTGCCATGAGACAGAAGTTGGCCATTTCTTCTTCTTCTTCTTCTTCATCAGAAGAATCATCAGATAGCCATGTATCTGTTCCAGCAATTAAGCTGACTTGCTGTTGTTGCTTCTTAGCTTCCTCAAGCTTCTTTTCATAGTAAGCAACATCTTTCAGCTTCCTGGTCTTACACTCAGATGCATAATGACCTTTTTTCTTGCACTTGTAACACACCACCTCAGCCTTTCCTTTATCCTTAGATCTAACTTCTTCTTTAGATCTATCATCCATCCTCCTTCTATCACTCCTCTGGTACCTCTGGCCTCCTCCTCTCAACCTCTGCTCAAATGTTTTAGTGAGCCGCGTTATTGCATCAGCAAAAGCTGAAAAATCTGATGATGAATCAGAAGTTTCAAAACTCTGGCTGTTTTGTAACACCCCAAATTTCGTAAGATATACTAAAATGCTTTAATCGTAATATTTAGCGAAAAGAAATGATAAATATAGAATTCTACTATTAGTAAAGTTTTATAAACTATGGAAAGTATAAAACACATGTGCACATGAAGTTAACCAAGTTTGTATGTAAAATGAAATAAATTGCCATGTTATAAAAGATAAGGGGGTTAAAATGAAAAATGTATAAATAAAACACTTGACCAAAAGTTAGTCAGTGTTTGGTGATGGTGTGCGATCGAGAGAAAGGGCAGGGGAAGAACAAAAACCCTAATCAGCCTAAATTCTTCAAATTGAGGGAGGAATTTGGCTCAAAACTAATGCATGAACCAAGATTCTTGACCACCCAAGTGTTCTTCACACCAAGTAAGTCGAATTTTATGTTTTGATGATGTTTGACAAGATGGGTTATGATCAATTCGTAAATTGATATGAAATTAAGCAAGATTGTGAATTAGAATCACCAAATAGAACTTGTGTTGTGTGTGATTTTGAGTAATTTCATGGTTTGAAGCAAAACCCACTTGTTCAAGTAGTATGATGTTATGTGATGATCTTGTAGTTGTGAAATTTGTCTAAATATTATGAACTAGTTAGTGTGTGATGCATGAATATAGGTTAGATTGAAGGATGGAATGAAATTAAAGAAATTCTTAGTGGTGATGATGAAGGAAGATAAGAAATAGGAATGAAAGCATGATTTAGTTGTACATTGTGCATCAAACGGTGTACGCACACCAAGTGTTTGATGAAATGCCTAGTGTAGGATAGTGTGGGAAATTTCATGCTAACTAATGAATGAATATGTGTTGAGTATGGTAATGATATAATTAATGATTGTTGAATATAAGAGACGCGTAGTAGAAGGAATTCATGAGAAGGTGTTGTTGATGATATCATTTGGGTGGAAATGTGCATTAGGAGCTTGTACCATATGCTTGAACGAGGAGGATGCACATCATGTATTGGATCAATTTCTTATTGGTAATGTAGGATTTGATGTACACTAAATACAAAACATGTGAACTTGCTAGTAATGATGTTATGACTTCGTTTAAATAGGCTCACCTTGTATGTGGTGGTCAAATGTGAGATAATGAAAGCATTAACATGTGAAAGTATGTGTATGTAGTTAGGTGATCGTGTGGATGTAAGCATATTTCATCATGATTGTTATATATATATATATAGTGATGCTTGTGTAGCCTAAAATAATAATACGGATATATGGGGTTATGTCATAAGTTATATGTTAAACCGTTGACTTCCGAAAGTCAACAACGCGTCTACGCATAGGAAGCATGATTTGATTTGTTGTCTTAAAGGTAGGATCATAGGAAGTCGCATGGTACATGTTATGTTAATACGCGTTATTTGTGATGACATGATGAATTACATTAGTTTGAAAGGATATGAAATTGATTATATGTCTTATGCTTGTTAATTTTGACTAAAGAAAGTCAAATGTGAAATATGCGGTTGATATGATCGTTAACATGTACAATGATGTATGCTAACGAAAATGTGATTTGGTGACATGAAAGTATAGGAATCATGTCAAGACGGACTCAAGCATGAAAGGCTAACGGGTCAAGAGGAGACAAGGAATCGGATACGAACCCGGATGCACGAGGTAAGTAATTTCTATAATTACTTCTTAGTTGTTTATGTAAAGTCATGTGCAATCTAATTATTATGATAATTGAGGTCATAGAGGAATGAATGGGTATGATATCAATGAAGTATTAAACGGATCTTAGCAACTATCCGAGTATGATATGTGTGATTAAGAATGATAGCTAAGTAGTAGGATTGGTTACTTAGGCAAGAAAGTCCTTTGTTATTAAGGATAGGGCTAAATTGATAAAAACGCCCTTGATGGGTATTTCGGCCAAATGACCTTAAGAGTCGTTTGGAAACAAACTATTTGATTCGAGTAGTGTCTTGGTCAAGTATAAAAGCGAAGTATAGAGTTTTATATGCCATAGACCATTTAATGCGCAAATACCCATAACGGGTCAAAATAAGCCTTTGAGCGAAAGTGAGTTAAGAGGATGCAAGGCAACCGAGAATTTAACCTTTCATGATAGTCGAAAATAAAATTATTAAGTCCATATGGCATTGTGGTCAAATAAACAGATCATGTTGGTGAAAGCACGAACGGGTCAAATAGTTAGATAAAGAATAATAAGGCGGAAGCGTGTAAGATAGGAATTTCCTTAAATCGGATATGGGATTCGAAGTCCATATGATAGAATGTGAAATTAGAAGCATGTAGGAAGAAACGGGAGGTTAATCGGATAAACGGATCAAAAGTTACGCAAGTTTTAGTGCGTACGATCGACGAAAACAACACAGCAAGAAAATGGCAAATCTAGAGGCCGTCGCCGACGCCCATAGGGGCCGTCGCCGACGCCTCATGGAAAATGCAGTTTTGCCGACGCCTTATCTTGCTGTCTACGGAGAGTTTGGGCTACGCGTAAAACCAAGGGCCGTCGCCGACGCCCCCTAGGGCCGTCGCCGACGCCCTCCCCATGTCCAAAATGCTGTAAATTGTTATTTAAGTCAATTTTTGGAACGTAGGTTCCGGTATGTTAACCGTGGACTACGGTGGATCTCCCAAGCATGGTTTTGATCGTGCCTTTAATGTTTTTGGGCTATAAATCTAAGTTTAGGTCCCATGTGATTAATATACGTGTATGTAGTGATATGTAAGATCTTGAATGTGTAAGTAGGGATGTAGGTGCGAACGCGAAGGTGTATATAGGTATGTATGAAGGTACGTATAAGTGTACGTATGTACGTAGAAACATAGGAAGGCGTGTATGTACATAGACGTGTATGTATGCATATAGGAATATATGCAGCCATGATTTAGATGTGTTAAGTAATAACGCTATTAACAGCGTGCCTTGAGAATGAAAAGCATTGCAGGTACATTATTGAAGCCTCATTTGGTAATGCATACGCGTATGGAATGTTTAAAGTTAGGAAGACAACGAAATGGGAAGCGTACGAGAATGAATCTAGTTTATATAATGCGTGCTAATGTTATGAATGTATGTGTGGATGCAGGTTGTATGAGTCACGGAGGATTACTGAAAAGTGAAGATCGAAGACCGAGTTTAAGTTATATTGTACGGGAGTGTTTGAATAAGTAATGTCATAAATATAATTTATATTTCTATTTGTAAATAAGTTCAAGGGGAGTATTCAGTGTAACAGTGTCACTTTAAAAATTTACTTCAAGTAAGTCAAGACGTTTAAAAAGAAAGAAATTTTAAAGCTCCTTTTTCCGCTGCGTTATCTTTAAGGTTAAACGTGTTAGGGCGTAACAAGTTGGTATCAGAGCCCTGGTTTGAGAGAATCAAGTAACAGGAGGTAAATACTTGAACTCAAACCGGTGTGCTCTCGTGACCAAGAACCCGTACAATCTAAGACTCGATCGAGGCCTAAATGCAAAAGCGAATGTAAGTATGTATTAGATTATGTATTTGAAGGAAACTAATAGTATGTTATGTGCAAGGTAAGCTTAAGAGTTTGAAGAGGGTGATCCGTGAATGCAGGATAGGATGAACGCCAAGGCGGGCGAAGGTGCAACTAGGCAAATTAACCCCAGGTACACAATACTAATATGTATGAGTACCAATGTCAAAATAAAAAGGAAAGGGTCTCCTTGGGAGGGTAATTATTAAACGAAAGACCATGATGTGGTCTTGGGGAAGTGTGACAACTCGAAATTTAGAACCTTTCGTTGTAACTTGCTTGTACGTTTTGTGACTAGTTAAAATGATAACGTGAACCCTTTTATGTGATAAGTGCTTTGTTGTGAGTGCATTTGTATATATATGTGTACGTGTTTTATGTGAACCGAGAACCCAACCCGAGAACCAAGAACCCGACTCGAGACCATGAGGTCTCGAGTGTATAGTAATCGGTTTTGGGCCTTGGGCCGAGAACCTTTGGCCGGTTAGGCCTTTGGGCCGTGAACCCCACTCGAAACCCACTAAGGGTGCACCATTTGGAACTTGACTATAAATACACCATCCTTAGTTAACTTTGCCATTTTGTTGAAACATTACACCCACACACTCTCCTACTTCTCTCTCTCACCTAAACTCTAGAACACAAACACACTCCATCATTCTTGGATCTTTGGACTTGGATCGGCTCACACACACACCCGGTTGGAAGCTTTTCACACACCCTCGAAACCCATAACCGGTTAGTGTTCTTAATGCTTTGTTGAATGTTAGTGTGTTCATGTTATGTTTGTAAGATGAGATTATGTGACAATATGTTAAGATGAGTTATACATAATGTTTTGAAAAGAAATCGGTTCATGAATGTTTCTTGTTATTAGTTGAACTATACATAAATATTTGATGATGAAAATGGGTTCATTGTATGTTAAAAAGGGTGAATGATGATATTGGTTGCACTTGGATTAGATCCGAAAAGTTTGGGTGTTTATACTAAGAAAATCGGCTAATGAATATGTTTGTCAAGTAGGATGCATGCTAGTAAAATTGTATCTTGATAGTTGTTCATGATTTTGGGTGAATAAGTGGTTAATATGTTATGAACTTGTTGAATATGTGTTTGAATATGTGAAGAACACTTTGAATGATAGTTAAGAATGTGAAAACCCTTGTGATTTTGATCCATCTTTGACTAGTAACCTGATTAGGAAAACTGTTAGTGGAATGCTATGGGTAGTTTCCGGATTTGGGCCTGATTATATTGTACTAATGGGACTGATACACCTGCATCAACACGTGAACTTGAAAACGACAGCTTACCGACTCGCAATCACCCGTTGCGACTCGCAACCACAGCGTGATGACTCGAGACCACGCGGTTGCGACTCGCAACCATAACAGGACAAGCCGAAACCACAGGATACGAGTCCCGTTGCGACTCGAGACCTCAGCATGATGAACCGAAACCATGGTTGCGACACCGGTTGCGACTCGCAACCATCCATGATCAACACACAGCATGACTCGAGACCATGCTTGCGAGTCCGGTTGCGACTCGAGACCACACTTTGGGCCTTAGTTAGTGGGCCGGACTTATGAACTTCTGTGCTACTGTTGATGAGTTATTTGGGCCTGTTATCACGAGCCCAACTGTTTGGACTTTGAACATGTGATTAACTGTTACCTATGGACTGTTACTGATTAAACGTGCTTGCCAAACGTGTTGAACATTTGTGCACTACTTGGTTCGAATCTGATTATACGTGATATCCGTGTTAGGACGTTATTGACTACTTGCGACTTGATTGACTTTCTGTGTTTGACTGCCGAGCAAACCAAGGTGAGTTCACACCCTTTACAAAGCATGGGATTCCCTGGGTTGGGAACGGGGTTAAGGAACGTGGTTCCTCGTCTACCTTGGGTAGGACGTCAGTGGTTCAGGAATGTGATTCCTCGTCCGGATGGACGGATAAACGTACTAGACTAAAACTCTATCACGAAGTCCCTCCTTTTTGTATCGACTAATCGCCGGGCCAATGGCGAGCGGGTCATTAGTTAGATAGCGCTATTTAGGTCTGACAAGCCTCACACCGTGCCGCAGAGGACGGGCGTGAACTAATGGATCTGGGGCACGTCAATGATGATAGACATTGATGTTTTCAGGGCACATAAACATGACTACAGTCAGCAATCGATACGGTAACGAGTCTAGTATACACATGGGGTAGCCCCCACGGCTGGAGAGCCAGATGATGCACATGGGGTAGCCCCCACGGCCGAAATGCCTGATAACTACATGGGGTAGCCCCCACGGCCGGAGTGCCGGAGTAACTGGGAACGAACTGGTCACGTTTTTAAACTATGGGGTAACCCCCACGGCAGGATGCCAGATAAAGTAAACTGTTTTCGAAACAACTAAAACGAACGCCCACCCGTGAACTCACTCAACTAGTTGTTGACTCGTTACTACATGCTTTGCAGGACCATAGGTACTCAGTGGGAGCTTGCATGGAGGAGGATCGTTGTGGGACAGGGATTGCTACAAGACTATGTTAAACTTGAAACTTTTGGAACTTATGTTATAACTTTAAACTTATGCTTCCGCTTGCAACTTAAACTTATTTGTTTTGGAACACCAATCGTGATGGTTAAACTTTTATAACTACTTATATGCTTGTTCAGTATGATTGGTGGCTGGATCCTGGTCAGTCACGCCTCTAGGCGGTAGTACTCCGCAGGTGGGATTTTGGGGGTGTGACAGATTGGTATCAGAGCCATTGGTTATAGTGAACTTGGTTTTAATAAAGGAGAAACGTTTTTGTTAAAACCAGACTATAACCGGTATAGCGCTCGACGGTCCACAACGACACTTCGCTCCTCATGCAAGGCTCGACGTTCTAGGTAATATGATGTATGTATATTGCCTACTTGTTAGTTGCGTAGTACACTGCTCATGGTATGCTTGATTAGTATAGCTACTGTTGTTTGAACACGTGCGTGCTTACTCTGTCCTACTATCGTGCTTTCGCGAACCTCTCTCACACGTATTACTCTTGTTATGAAGAACCATGTCTGGACGCGTTAACATGACACAAGCCCAGTTGACGGCTTTGATCAACGAACGAGTTGCCGCAGCGCTCGCAGCTGCACACGCAGGAGGTATATCCTGCAGTCCGAAATTGTTCTAGGATCATTTGGATCCTACTCTCGTGAACCAACCTTTGTGTTAAACTCTGTCTTTTCTTTCACCTACCTTAGGTCAGTATGCTCAGGCACCGGTGTGCACTTTTAAGACCTTTATGGACTGTCGACCCACGACTTTTAGCGGCACTGAAGGAGCAGTAGGTCTCCTACACTGGTTTGAGAAACTGGAGTCTGTGTTCGAAATGTGCGAATGCCCTGAAGCGCGCAGGGTGAAGTATGCTACTGGTACTCTCGAGGGTTTGGCTCTCACGTGGTGGAATGCTCAAGTGCAGATGTTAGGGTTGGTTGCTGCCAACGCCACCCCATGGGAAAACTTCAAGGAAATGATCAGGGAGGAATACTGCAGTCGTGACGACATTCACAAACTGGAGGATGAGTTTTACAATCTTAAGATGTCGGGATCAGAAATTGAGGCATACACTAAGAGATCGCATGAGCTTGCCTTGTTGTGTCCTACTATGGTGGATCCTCCCTACAAGCGAATTGAACTCTATCTCAAGGGCTTGGTGCCAGAGATCCAAAGTCATGTGACTTCAGCGAGGTTGACTACTATCCAGCAGGTTGTACAGTTGGCTCACCGTCTTACTGACCAAGCGGTGGAGCAGAACAAGTTACCGAAGCGTATAGGTGCTGCAACTACTTCTGGTGCTTCTAGTGGGGATAAACGGAAATGGGATGGAACTTCAAGCAGGGGTTCAACTTCAGTGCAAACCCAGTCTCAGCAGAGAAAGACGGATGATCACAAGAGCCCCGGTCAGCAGTCATCTAGTGGTCAAAGTCATGGTGGATACAAGGGGAATCACCCCAAGTGCAATCGTTGTAGCCTACACCACAGTGGGCCATGCACCAGGGGCAACTGTCATCGATGCAACAAGCCTGGTCATGTTGCAAAGGATTGCAGAAGCGCATACCCCGTCAATCAGAATCGTCAGCAACCTCAGCAGAATCAGCGACAGCAGCAGGGTAACAACAAAGGGTGCTTTCAGTGTGGAGCTGAAGGTCATTTCAAGAAAGATTGTCCCCAACTGAACCAGAACAACAACAACAACCAGGGGAATGGTAACAATGGGAACAACAACAACAATGGTGCTAGGGGACGTGTGTTCGTGATTGGTCAAGGTGAAGCAAGGAATGATCCCAACGTGGTGACGGGTAAGTTCCTTCTCGACGACTTTTATGTTACAGTCTTATTTGATTCGGGTGCCGATACTAGTTATGTGTCACTAGAAGTTAGTAAGATGCTTAAGCGTATTCCTACACCCCTGAGCGACAAGCACACTGTAGAGCTAGCTAATGGTAAGAGTTTGGAAGCCTCTCACGTAGTCAAGGGTTGCCAGCTTATTCTCGCTAATCAGACCTTCGCTATCGATCTTATTCCTATTGTCTTGGGTAGTTTCGACGTTGTCATTGGGATGGATTGGTTATCCCAACACCGAGCAGAGATTCTTTGCAACGAGAAGATCGTTCGTATTCCTGGTTTAGGTAGTGAACCTCTCATGATTCGTGGCGACAAGAGAAGTGCTGTTGAGAACATCATCTCTCTTCTTAAGGCTCATAAATGCTTACGAAAGGGCCACACTGCGATTTTGGCTTTAGTTACTGATACCACAGAAAAGGAGAAGAAGTTAGAAGATTTTCCCGTTGTACGCGACTATCCTGAGGTATTCCCTGAGGAATTACCTGGTCTTCCGCCCCATCGCCAAGTCGAGTTTCAGATTGATTTAGCTCCTGGAGCCGCGCCTGTAGCCCGTGCACCTTATCGTTTAGCGCCATCAGAGTTGGAAGAACTCTCCACGCAACTACAAGAACTCTTGGATAAGGGTTTTATTCGTCCTAGCTCATCGCCTTGGGGAGCTCCAGTGTTATTTGTGAAGAAGAAGGACGGTACCTTCAGAATGTGTATCGACTATCGCGAACTCAACAAGGTGACTGTGAAGAATCGTTATCCTCTACCGCGTATTGACGACTTGTTCGACCAGTTGCAGGGGTCGAGCTACTACTCAAAGATCGACCTGAGATCGGGATATCACCAGCTGAGAGTTCGAGAAGAGGATGTTTCCAAGACGGCCTTTAGAACTCGATATGGGCACTATGAGTTTCTGGTCATGCCGTTTGGGTTGACGAACGCACCGGCAGTTTTTATGGATTTGATGAATCGAGTGTGCAAACCGTACCTGGATAAGTTTGTTATAGTCTTTATCGACGACATCCTGATCTATTCTAAGAGCAAAGAAGAGCACGAACAACATCTACGACTTATTTTGGAACTCCTTCGGAAGGAACAGCTTTACGCAAAATTCTCGAAATGCGACTTCTGGCTTCGTGAAGTCCATTTCCTAGGGCATGTGGTGAACAAGGATGGGATTCACGTTGATCCATCCAAAGTGGAATCTATTAAGAACTGGCCTGCGCCTCGCACACCAAAGGAAATTCGCCAATTTTTGGGATTGGCAGGATATTACAGGAGATTCATTAAGGATTTTTCTAAGATCGCGCAGCCTCTCACCTTACTAACGCAGAAAGGCGTTGTTTATCATTGGGGAAATGCACAAGAGTTAGCTTTTCAACATCTAAAGGATAGACTTTGTAGTGCACCTATCCTTTCACTGCCAGAAGGCACAGACGATTTTGTGGTTTACTGTGATGCATCAATTCAAGGTCTTGGTTGTGTATTGATGCAACGAGATAAAGTCATAGCTTACGCCTCACGACAACTTAAAGTTCACGAGAAGAACTACACGACACATGATTTAGAGCTGGGAGCTGTTGTTTTCGCACTTAAACTATGGCGGCATTACCTGTACGGAACCAAGTGCGCCATCTACACCGACCACAGAAGTTTAGAACACATATTCAAGCAGAAGGAACTGAATATGCGGCAATGACGATGGGTCGAACTGCTGAATGATTACGAGTGCTCTATCAGGTATCACCCGGGCAAGGCCAATGTTGTGGCAGACGCCCTCAGTCGAAAGGACACTACGCCTAAGCGTGTAAGAGCTTTACAACTCACGATCCATTCTAGTCTACCTTCGCAGATACGAGCTGCTCAGATAGAAGCACTGAAACCAGAAAACATTAGAGCCGAAGCCCTACGCGGGTCAAGGCAACGCTTAGAACAGAAGGAAGACGGTGCTTATTATGTAACAGGACGCATTTGGGTCCCACTCTATGGCGATTTACGAGAACTTGTGATGGATGAAGCGCACAAATCTCGCTACTCGGTACACCCTGGTTCGGACAAGATGTACCACGATATTAAAACCACGTATTGGTGGCCTAGCATGAAGGCCCACATAGCAACGTATGTCAGCAAGTGTTTGACTTGTGCGCGAGTCAAGACGGAATATCAGAAACCCTCAGGCCTACTTCAGCAACCAGAGATACCACAATGGAAATGGGAGCAAATTTCCATGGATTTCGTTACTGGCCTACCTAGATCCCAGCGCGGAAACGATACTATCTGGGTGATCGTGGATCGACTCACGAAATCCGCACATTTCTTGGCAATCAAGGAGACGGATAAGTTCTCCACTCTGGCGGAAATATACCTCAAGGAAGTTGTTTCAAGGCACGGGGTGCCCACTTCTATTATCTCTGATCGAGATGCACGCTTTACTTCGGAACTGTGGCAGGCAATGCACAAGTCTTTTGGCTCACGACTTGATATGAGCACAGCGTATCACCCACAGACGGACGGGCAGTCCGAGCGTACTATTCAGACCCTAGAAGACATGCTTCGCGCTTGTGTAATCGACTTTGGCAACAGCTGGGAAAGGCATCTGCCACTCGTGGAATTTTCGTATAATAACAGCTACCACACCAGCATTAAAGCTGCTCCGTTTGAGGCATTGTACGGACGTAAATGCCGGTCACCCCTCTGTTGGGCAGAGGTGGGGGATAGTCAGATCACTGGTCCAGAACATGTGGTAGACACTACTGAGCGGATTGCTCAAATACGACAACGCATGGCGGCCGCTCGTGACCGTCAGAAGGCATACGCCGATAGGGGCAGGAAACCACTCGAGCTCCAGGTTGGGGAGCGGGTTTTACTCAAAGTTTCACCCTGGAAGGGTGTGGTTCGTTTTGGTAAACGCGGCAAACTCAACCCACGATACGTTGGACCTTTCGAAATTCTTGAGAAAATAGGCAAGGTGGCCTACAGACTGAAATTACCAGCAGAACTCGGGGCAGTTCACAACGTTTTCCATGTGTCAAATCTGAAGAAGTGTCTGTCAGATGAGACGCACGTAGTTCCTCTGAAGGAACTCACGATCGACGAACAGTTGAAATTCGTCGAAGAACCTGTCGAGATCACGGACCGGGATGTTAAGGTCCTCAAGAGCACTAGAATACCTCTTGTTCGAGTTCGTTGGAACTCACGTCGCGGCCCAGAGTTTACCTGGGAGCGCGAAGATCGGATGAAACAAAAGTATCCCCAACTGTTTGAGAACAGTACAAACGCTACTGAGGCTGAAGCTACGGAATTTCGGGACGAAATTCCAGATCAACGGGGGGTGGATGTGACACCCCAGGATAACCGGGAAAACCATGCAACTTGACTAGCTTCCTCAGTGAGTGCCATCAAATTTCGGGACGAAATTTCTTTCAACTTGGGGATGATGTGACAACTCGAAATTTAGAACCTTTCGTTGTAACTTGCTTGTACGTTTTGTGACTAGTTAAAATGATAACGTGAACCCTTTTATGTGATAAGTGCTTTGTTGTGAGTGCATTTGTATATATATGTGTACGTGTTTTATGTGAACCGAGAACCCAACCCGAGAACCAAGAACCCGACTCGAGACCATGAGGTCTCGAGTGTATAGTAATCGGTTTTGGGCCTTGGGCCGAGAACCTTTGGCCGGTTAGGCCTTTGGGCCGTGAACCCCACTCGAAACCCACTAAGGGTGCACCATTTGGAACTTGACTATAAATACACCATCCTTAGTTAACTTTGCCATTTTGTTGAAACATTACACCCACACACTCTCCTACTTCTCTCTCTCACCTAAACTCTAGAACACAAACACACTCCATCATTCTTGGATCTTTGGACTTGGATCGGCTCACACACACACCCGGTTGGAAGCTTTTCACACACCCTCGAAACCCATAACCGGTTAGTGTTCTTAATGCTTTGTTGAATGTTAGTGTGTTCATGTTATGTTTGTAAGATGAGATTATGTGACAATATGTTAAGATGAGTTATACATAATGTTTTGAAAAGAAATCGGTTCATGAATGTTTCTTGTTATTAGTTGAACTATACATAAATATTTGATGATGAAAATGGGTTCATTGTATGTTAAAAAGGGTGAATGATGATATTGGTTGCACTTGGATTAGATCCGAAAAGTTTGGGTGTTTATACTAAGAAAATCGGCTAATGAATATGTTTGTCAAGTAGGATGCATGCTAGTAAAATTGTATCTTGATAGTTGTTCATGATTTTGGGTGAATAAGTGGTTAATATGTTATGAACTTGTTGAATATGTGTTTGAATATGTGAAGAACACTTTGAATGATAGTTAAGAATGTGAAAACCCTTGTGATTTTGATCCATCTTTGACTAGTAACCTGATTAGGAAAACTGTTAGTGGAATGCTATGGGTAGTTTCCGGATTTGGGCCTGATTATATTGTACTAATGGGACTGATACACCTGCATCAACACGTGAACTTGAAAACGACAGCTTACCGACTCGCAATCACCCGTTGCGACTCGCAACCACAGCGTGATGACTCGAGACCACGCGGTTGCGACTCGCAACCATAACAGGACAAGCCGAAACCACAGGATACGAGTCCCGTTGCGACTCGAGACCTCAGCATGATGAACCGAAACCATGGTTGCGACACCGGTTGCGACTCGCAACCATCCATGATCAACACACAGCATGACTCGAGACCATGCTTGCGAGTCCGGTTGCGACTCGAGACCACACTTTGGGCCTTAGTTAGTGGGCCGGACTTATGAACTTCTGTGCTACTGTTGATGAGTTATTTGGGCCTGTTATCACGAGCCCAACTGTTTGGACTTTGAACATGTGATTAACTGTTACCTATGGACTGTTACTGATTAAACGTGCTTGCCAAACGTGTTGAACATTTGTGCACTACTTGGTTCGAATCTGATTATACGTGATATCCGTGTTAGGACGTTATTGACTACTTGCGACTTGATTGACTTTCTGTGTTTGACTGCCGAGCAAACCAAGGTGAGTTCACACCCTTTACAAAGCATGGGATTCCCTGGGTTGGGAACGGGGTTAAGGAACGTGGTTCCTGGTCTACCTTGGGTAGGACGTCAGTGGTTCAGGAATGTGATTCCTCGTCCGGATGGACGGATAAACGTACTAGACTAAAACTCTATCACGAAGTCCCTCCTTTTTGTATCGACTAATCGCCGGGCCAATGGCGAGCGGGTCATTAGTTAGATAGCGCTATTTAGGTCTGACAAGCCTCACACCGTGCCGCAGAGGACGGGCGTGAACTAATGGATCTGGGGCACGTCAATGATGATAGACATTGATGTTTTCAGGGCACATAAACATGACTACAGTCAGCAATCGATACGGTAACGAGTCTAGTATACACATGGGGTAGCCCCCACGGCTGGAGAGCCAGATGATGCACATGGGGTAGCCCCCACGGCCGAAATGCCTGATAACTACATGGGGTAGCCCCCACGGCCGGAGTGCCGGAGTAACTGGGAACGAACTGGTCACGTTTTTAAACTATGGGGTAACCCCCACGGCAGGATGCCAGATAAAGTAAACTGTTTTCGAAACAACTAAAACGAACGCCCACCCGTGAACTCACTCAACTAGTTGTTGACTCGTTACTACATGCTTTGCAGGACCATAGGTACTCAGTGGGAGCTTGCATGGAGGAGGATCGTTGTGGGACAGGGATTGCTACAAGACTATGTTAAACTTGAAACTTTTGGAACTTATGTTATAACTTTAAACTTATGCTTCCGCTTGCAACTTAAACTTATTTGTTTTGGAACACCAATCGTGATGGTTAAACTTTTATAACTACTTATATGCTTGTTCAGTATGATTGGTGGCTGGATCCTGGTCAGTCACGCCTCTAGGCGGTAGTACTCCGCAGGTGGGATTTTGGGGGTGTGACAGGAAGTGTTAGAAATATGCACGAAACTGAAACCCATCTTTCGGGCGTAAGGCGATGATTACACGAAGGCACGAAACTAGTGTGTGGATTGCGCACCTGGCCAGTACGCAAGAAGCATATGACGTTCGTGAGACCGTGGCAATTATTGCAGGTATGCCCGGTAGAACTGGGTAGCAGGTGGGCGCTATGTTGTAGCGAATGCGAAATAGCAAATCCATTGCGGATTTGGTTATACTAATGAAGGTTATAAAAAGTTATGCGAGTCGACTGGTTCTAGCGAACAAGTCGAATAAGAATGAGCTACCATCCGTTTTGAACGGGTGATTTCGAATGCTCTAATGAATGTTAGAAGCTTAATCCGTTATACGGATTGAAAGAAGAAGTTATGATTAAAAGCGAAAAACCCAATTATTTGGGTAGTGGAATATGTATGCTTAACTCTCATTGAGAGTGTTTATGCCGAAACCCAACTATTTGGGTAATCGAATGTGTATGCTTAACTCTCATTGAGAGTGTTTATGCCGAAACCCAACTATTTGGGTAATCGAATGTGTATGCTTAACTCTCATTGAGAGTGTTTATGCCGAAACCCAATTATTTGGGTAATCGAATGTGTATGCTTAACTCTCATTGAGAGTGTTTATGCCGAACCCCATTTACTTGGGTAGTTGAATGTGTAAGGAAGAAGAAAACTCATATATGGATAGAACTAAAATGAAGTAATTATGATTCGACAACTAAGATGACTAACCTTAAGGCCTAGTTGCTAAAGGCAAGTAAAACTTTAAGTTTTTGTTAAAACACATGTAAGGAAGAAAAGGTACGAATGATATGTTTGAAGCCGCTAGATGGATTCAAACATAGAAGGAATGAAGGGTTTGGATGTTACATTTAAATCCGTGGGACGGATTTAAAACATGTACCTCGATACGTATATATATATATATATATATAAAAATAACAAGAATGATATATTAAGAAATGGCCATGTATTGACCTGTTATGAATAGGTCTAGCACACTAATGTCTTAAGAAGGAATTGATAAAGTATTGATGTATAAACGAGGTCATATGATAAACATCATGTTTAAATAAAATCGAATGAAGTGTGTAAACCCCTAATTTTATAATGAGATTGGCAGAAATCATGATGCAATGAATCTACCGAGGACGGTGAAAGAATGCTCATGAATGGAAGTTCATGATACCAGATGGATAAGATCAACCCTGTTAAGATACGGATTCGTGAAGGAGCGAGTCAACTCGGGTTGTTACACGTTGGTCGGTGCCAAATTAGCAAGGTTAGTAAATGGTTTAACTTGTGGATGCTAAATAGAAAGTTACATATTGACTGATGTTCTATGTGAACTAGTGGTACTGAACTTGAACGATCATAACTGTGGAAATTATGATAGAATATACGAGACGGCGAGTATCGTTAAGAAATGCTAACCTTGATGCTCGGCTTGTTGGCCATGTTCATTTGAACAAGATCTTGTAGAAAAGATACGCATGGCATAATTGACAATAGTAACCACGGAAATAATGCTTAGTCCTCATGATAAGTACGGATAAAAGAAGTGTGATTTTAGTTGTAATAATAAGTCTTTGAGTGATTATAGCATGTGTACGATAATATATCGGCCCCTCCTATGAGCTTAAGGATGATCGGAAGTAACGATAGTAATGGAATGTTTGGGATGGCTCGTAGTGAACAAAATGAAAGATAGCATATGATGTATGAGTAGAATGAAATAAATCGATTTATTTCGATTAGCAAATATATGAATGTAATATGCGTAAATAGGAAGTTAGAAACAAGCCATAGATTTGGGTTTGCACGATTAATAATTGTATACAATGGGAACAAATTCGATGAGTGAAATGCTAGTGATAGTATGTACTAGAAACTAGCAATATAAAGTAAAAGACACTAATAAGAGCTCTGGACCAGACCCTGACCTCGTGTTATTATGAAGGCAAATTACTAATTTAAGAAGATAAGGACAATGTGTACCATCATGATTATTCATGATTAAGACTTTTGCAAAGACCCGAATGACTTAGGTTGTAACGTGCCCATTGAATAAGTACAATAGAAGGGTAAGAGTAAGAACGAGAAAGGTTTCGGGGACGAAACCTTCTTTAAGGGGGGTAGACTTGTAACACCCCAAATTTCGTAAGATATACTAAAATGCTTTAATCGTAATATTTAGCGAAAAGAAATGATAAATATAGAATTCTACTATTAGTAAAGTTTTATAAACTATGGAAAGTATAAAACACATGTGCACATGAAGTTAACCAAGTTTGTATGTAAAATGAAATAAATTGCCATGTTATAAAAGATAAGGGGGTTAAAATGAAAAATGTATAAATAAAACACTTGACCAAAAGTTAGTCAGTGTTTGGTGATGGTGTGCGATCGAGAGAAAGGGCAGGGGAAGAACAAAAACCCTAATCAGCCTAAATTCTTCAAATTGAGGGAGGAATTTGGCTCAAAACTAATGCATGAACCAAGATTCTTGACCACCCAAGTGTTCTTCACACCAAGTAAGTCGAATTTTATGTTTTGATGATGTTTGCCAAGATGGGTTATGATCAATTCGTAAATTGATATGAAATTAAGCAAGATTGTGAATTAGAATCACCAAATAGAACTTGTGTTGTGTGTGATTTTGAGTAATTTCATGGTTTGAAGCAAAACCCACTTGTTCAAGTAGTATGATGTTATGTGATGATCTTGTAGTTGTGAAATTTGTCTAAATATTATGAACTAGTTAGTGTGTGATGCATGAATATAGGTTAGATTGAAGGATGGAATGAAATTAAAGAAATTCTTAGTGGTGATGATGAAGGAAGATAAGAAATAGGAATGAAAGCATGATTTAGTTGTACATTGTGCATCAAACGGTGTACGCACACCAAGTGTTTGATGAAATGCCTAGTGTAGGATAGTGTGGGAAATTTCATGCTAACTAATGAATGAATATGTGTTGAGTATGGTAATGATATAATTAATGATTGTTGAATATAAGAGACGCGTAGTAGAAGGAATTCATGAGAAGGTGTTGTTGATGATATCATTTGGGTGGAAATGTGCATTAGGAGCTTGTACCATATGCTTGAACGAGGAGGATGCACATCATGTATTGGATCAATTTCTTATTGGTAATGTAGGATTTGATGTACACTAAATACAAAACATGTGAACTTGCTAGTAATGATGTTATGACTTCGTTTAAATAGGCTCACCTTGTATGTGGTGGTCAAATGTGAGATAATGAAAGCATTAACATGTGAAAGTATGTGTATGTAGTTAGGTGATCGTGTGGATGTAAGCATATTTCATCATGATTGTTATATATATATATATATATATATATAGTGATGCTTGTGTAGCCTAAAATAATAATATGGATATATGGGGTTATGTCATAAGTTATATGTTAAACCGTTGACTTCCGAAAGTCAACAACGCGTCTACGCATAGGAAGCATGATTTGATTTGTTGTCTTAAAGGTAGGATCATAGGAAGTCGCATGGTACATGTTATGTTAATACGCGTTATTTGTGATGACATGATGAATTACATTAGTTTGAAAGGATATGAAATTGATTATATGTCTTATGCTTGTTAATTTTGACTAAAGAAAGTCAAATGTGAAATATGCGGTTGATATGATCGTTAACATGTACAATGATGTATGCTAACGAAAATGTGATTTGGTGACATGAAAGTATAGGAATCATGTCAAGACGGACTCAAGCATGAAAGGCTAACGGGTCAAGAGGAGACAAGGAATCGGATACGAACCCGGATGCACGAGGTAAGTAATTTCTATAATTACTTCTTAGTTGTTTATGTAAAGTCATGTGCAATCTAATTATTATGATAATTGAGGTCATAGAGGAATGAATGGGTATGATATCAATGAAGTATTAAACGGATCTTAGCAACTATCCGAGTATGATATGTGTGATTAAGAATGATAGCTAAGTAGTAGGATTGGTTACTTAGGCAAGAAAGTCCTTTGTTATTAAGGATAGGGCTAAATTGACAAAAACGCCCTTGATGGGTATTTCGGCCAAATGACCTTAAAAGTCGTTTGGAAACAAACTATTTGATTCGAGTAGTGTCTTGGTCAAGTATAAAAGCGAAGTATAGAGTTTTATATGCCATAGACCATTTAATGCGCAAATACCCATAACGGGTCAAAATAAGCCTTTGAGCGAAAGTGAGTTAAGAGGATGCAAGGCAACCGAGAATTTAACCTTTCATGATAGTCGAAAATAAAATTATTAAGTCCATATGGCATTGTGGTCAAATAAACAGATCATGTTGGTGAAAGCACGAACGGGTCAAATAGTTAGATAAAGAATAATAAGGCGGAAGCGTGTAAGATAGGAATTTCCTTAAATCGGATATGGGATTCCAAGTCCATATGATAGAATGTGAAATTAGAAGCATGTAGGAAGAAACGGGAGGTTAATCGGATAAACGGATCAAAAGTTACGCAAGTTTTAGTGCGTACGATCGACGAAAACAACACAGCAAGAAAATGGCAAATCTAGAGGCCGTCGCCGACGCCCATAGGGGCCGTCGCCGACGCCTCATGGAAAATGCAGTTTTGCCGACGCCTTATCTTGCTGTCTACGGAGAGTTTGGGCTACGCGTAAAACCAAGGGCCGTCGCCGACGCCCCCTAGGGCCGTCGCCGACGCCCTCCCAATGTCCAAAATGCTGTAAATTGTTATTTAAGTCAATTTTTGGAACGTAGGTTCCGGTATGTTAACCGTGGACTACGGTGGATCTCCCAAGCATGGTTTTGATCGTGCCTTTAATGTTTTTGGGCTATAAATCTAAGTTTAGGTCCCATGTGATTAATATACGTGTATGTAGTGATATGTAAGATCTTGAATGTGTAAGTAGGGATGTAGGTGCGAACGCGAAGGTGTATATAGGTATGTATGAAGGTACGTATAAGTGTACGTATGTACGTAGAAACATAGGAAGGCGTGTATGTACATAGACGTGTATGTATGCATATAGGAATATATGCAGCCATGATTTAGATGTGTTAAGTAATAACGCTATTAACAGCGTGCCTTGAGAATGAAAAGCATTGCAGGTACATTATTGAAGCCTCATTTGGTAATGCATACGCGTATGGAATGTTTAAAGTTAGGAAGACAACGAAATGGGAAGCGTACGAGAATGAATCTAGTTTATATAATGCGTGCTAATGTTATGAATGTATGTGTGGATGCAGGTTGTATGAGTCACGGAGGATTACTGAAAAGTGAAGATCGAAGACCGAGTCTTAAGTTATATTGTACGGGAGTGTTTGAATAAGTAATGTCATAAATATAATTTATATTTCTATTTGTAAATAAGTTCAAGGGGAGTATTCAGTGTAACAGTGTCACTTTAAAAATTTACTTCAAGTAAGTCAAGACGTTTAAAAAGAAAGAAATTTTAAAGCTCCTTTTTCCGCTGCGTTATCTTTAAGGTTAAACGTGTTAGGGCGTAACATGTTTGATGGTTGTGGTTCATTGGAAGTTGTTTGTCTTTGTGAGTTTGAGATGAGAGCTAAAGATCCCCCTCTTTAAATGGTTTCTTCAAATATTTCTTCCACTCTGGGGATCAAGATGCTATATAAGTCATGAAGACTCATGTTTCCTAGTTCTAAGGTTGAGGACAAAGTCATTGTGAGACTTCTCCATTCTCTAGGCAAAGCATCAAGAAATTTTATGTTTCTTTCATCATTTGATTTAGTTATTCCAAATTTCTTTAGCTCGTTTAAAAGTTTTGTGAACCTTTGATATGTGTCATTTAACTTTTCATTAGGTAAACTTTTAAACCTTTCATAGGATGAGACGTTGTTTGTTCTCTTGTTTCTTTTCATCCTTTCTCCTCCTTCACAAAGATTTTCCAACTGATCCCATATTTCCTTGGCTGATGCACAAGCATCAACTTGTGAAAATATGTCATTGGGGATGGCCATTATTAAGAGTGATTTTGCTCTTTCATCCCCTGCTACCAGTTCCTTGTCTTCCTCACTCCAAAGTATTTCACTTTTGGGAGCTCAGGAGGCAGGGATAGCAGGTAGTTGGTTAGTTGCTGGAATTGCAGGTATTTCAGTCATTGGTATATGTGGACCCCTTTCAATGGATCTAAACAGAGCTCGGTCATGACCATTAAGGAAATTGACCACCCTGATTTTCCATTGGGGGTATTCCTCCCTAACCAGAGTCGGAGGTTTGGACATAGAACCAATATTGAAAGCATTATTCCAGGTTTGAAAGCTGGCCATATTTAGAAAAAAGAAGAAGAGCGATTGATCGTTTGAAAATAATTTATTCAATCTGCTCTGATACCAATTGTTGGACCCAGTATGGCCTTAACAACTTCTTTTTACGTAATATGGCAAGTGATTTCAGTATATGTGAAAAAAATGTGCGGAAATAGAAATCAGACTTTCAAGAAACAAGACCTACAGAATTATCAAGTTTATATCACTTTGAAACAAATTAGTTTTACAAGGTGATTGTAAGATTATTATCTAATACAAATGAATCTTGATTTCTGTGGGTGAGAAGAGCAGTGGAGTTTGAGTGTTTGTATATGAATGCTAACCTTCAAACTCAAGTATCTTCTGCCTCTCGAGCCTTCTATTTATAGACGGCTGTGGACATGAATAAACAATTTGTTTATTCATGCAATAAGCCCTGCGTAAAGTAGCAATTTGACATATTCATTGAATCCATCGTTCAAGTTGCATTTGTAATCATGAAAACCAATAATGTCATGCTTCGGTCATGGGTGGCAGGATAGAGTTGTGTTTTTTAGACAAGTGGGGCTTTCATCAGAATTTCCGGTAAACCACTTCATCAGAAATTCTGGTGAACAAATCATCAGAAAATCTGATGATCAGAATTGTCAGAAACTGATGATATTTCATCAGAAATATCATCAGATCCATCAGAAATGACCTTCTCTGATAATCCAAATCAACTCTTGATCAACTTGTGATTCTTTGTAGTAGATACTTTGCATTTCAGTTGTCCTATCTGTTTTTCTTCATCTTGCTGTGATCTTTAGGACTTTTATCTTCTTCAGAGATCCAGTTGATTGAGATTTTCTTCAATACTTACAAATAAAGTTTCCTAACACTCTCTATTTCTGACATACTAGGTCTTTGTACGTGATGATATCTAGGGTATTATACCGGGACTTCTGATTTTGCGGGAGCAATAGCCTAGTCCTCGTATGATACTCTGCACTGCTTTAATCATAAAGCCCACCCTCAGCATAAAAAATGATGAAACATTGAAAAACGTTAAAGTCCTCGTATGATACTCTGCACTGCTTTAATCATGTGCTGTTGAAGAAAAGATCCCCAAACGGGACACACCGAAAGTCGAGCCATCATCTCTTTATCTGAACGGAAGTTCTAACCTGAGCTCTCATGGTCTCGCATTACCCGTTTACAGATATCATTAGTGAACATTCACCTGTAAGACTGAATATAGGAGTCTGAATACGGGAGTATATTTTTGAGGTGGGACACGCGAATAAGTTAAGTACTTAAAACACTAATCTCGTATCTCGAAACAGTTGAACTTTGTGTGAAAATTTAAGTGGATCGGTATACTGACAATCTAAGTGAATCATTTAGAACTTAAAGTGTTTAAAGCTCAACGATACTAGTGATTTGTCATAAACTGATATGATCATCTGACGCGAACTCAAACAAAAATATTGTCTGTAAATATGTTTATAAATATTTGTTTACTGTTTTATATTTTAGAAAAATACAAAAAGATTTTGATTTCATTTTATTTTTCGACAACCGATGTCTGAATGCTGAGTTTCAAAATCTAAGTATGTTGATCGTGTTTCTGAAAATAAAACAAGTTCATTAATTTGAAACTTGAAGTTTTAAAATCAAAAATCAAAAACAGTTTGTGATATCTCCAAGGTCATTAATTTGGACTTGGATGATTAACCGTGAAGGATTTGGATTCTTATATTATTAAAATCTGTAAAAGAGCCAGTTTCCGATTTTGTTCGCTAAAATTGCCAAATTTTTGAAGTTTCTTGATAAAGAGAGAGAATCAAGTATTCCTGGATATATTCATATTATTATATTTAGAGCCAGGATCTTGATTTAGAAAGTTTAATAGAGCCAGGTTACGATTCCTGGAAAACCGAATTTGCTTTCATTGTCAAAATATTTTAGATTATGCTGAGAGAGCCAGGGTTTTCAATCCTGGATGATCAAAATGTTTTCACTTTATATATGTTTGAGAAATTGCAGATGTTATTCCAGACTACCATCCCAATAGCCGAGTCTAAGGGGGAGTTTGAAGACGAGCTCATCGCAAGGGGGAGCGTGGATTCAAGGAGCCATGTAACTACCGTGAAGGAGCTTGTAACCGGAAAGCCAGGTGTCGATCCCAAAAGCACGGAAGCTTGACGAAAGGGGGAGCCTGAAGAGTCTACTGAAAGAGGGAGCTGGAGTTGAAAACAGATCCACGAGGATTCTGTTCGAGCAAGAGGGAGTCTATGTTGCTGAAGAGATGATAAAGCTTCAAGAAGACTCAGAGAGAGAGAAAGACAAGACACTACGAGATTGACTACGGCAATATCCAAGGGGGAGTATGTTAGTGCATTTATGTCTATCGCCTCCGTCAATACAGTTCGTAGCTGAAACAGTTTAAATCTAGGCTTTATAGTGTTATATTTAGAGAAATGGCAAGGTGGCATTTCTGTAATAATGAGAAATCTCATTAAAGCTCCTTGGCCTATAAATAGGAGGTTTATGTGTTAAATATAAGACTTTTTGCCATTTGGAGACTTGGAGAGCTAGGATCTAGAGAGAGAAAGCCTAGAGAGAGAAAGTGTTCTCTGCGTGATTCAGGTGTTGTACGTTTTCAGATATGTTATTAGAATCACAGTTTAGATTACGTCTCGTGTGTTCGATCACGTTCGTGTACGGATTCCGCACGTCACACGTTCGGTTCGCAATCGTTTCGGAGTCTAAAACCGGTCCTAACAAAAGGCAACACAAACTTGAGAAAGACAAAGCTACAAGAAAAAGAAATAACCTAAGGAATAATGCAACAACTTGAACGAAAAAGTTATAAAAAACTCAAAGATACAAACCAAGCCAAGTCACAAAACTAAGAAGCCTTAAAGGCTTTAAGCTACATACGTGACAACTCAAAGCCTTAAAGGCTTCAACCTACATACGGGATAGCCAGAAAGCTTGAAGGCTTAAAGCCAATCAAGCTGCCTTAATAAAATAGGCACAAGCATAAAAAATACAACACAAGAGAAATAGTTAAACATAATAGCATAATAAGGGAAGCCTTAGAAACTTCCAAGCATCCAAAGAAAGGTTAGAACAAGCCCTAGCGACTTGTAAACTTAGAAATTATTCAAATGGCCATACGGGCCTAACCACAACCACATAACAAGTACCTTAAGGGTTCCTATAAAACCTAATATTGTTTTAGTTAACATACAAACCACAAATCGTTTTCAAAGGTTCTAAGAAAGCTACGAATGACCATCAAGCATCAGCAGGAGGCTTGGAAACCCCGGAACTTTCACCTTTAACCTTATTTGCTTTCTTTTACTTCTTAGCTTTCATGCCACCATCACCACCTACCGCTGAAGCCTCCAAGCTTACATCCTTCGAAGCATCAGGTCCTCCTGAAAGGGTGTCATCACTATCTCCCGAATAAGACCGCTTTCTTAAAAGGGAACCCAAGACTTCAGCACAAACTTTTTTATTAAGGCCCTCCGGTTTTAGCTACTGCAAGACAGTAAGAGGCTTACCAAAACAAGTAGAAACTTGACTGACACACGGGTAGGTCAGCCTCTCCATCTGTTCAACAGAACTTTTGAAGACCTCAGAAGCTTCAGGACGATATAAGGGAGACTTTTCCAAAGAATGCCCGGATTCATGAAGCTTGTAACTAGCGATGAGACCTTGATGTTTCCCCAAGTTGAGCAATTTAGTGTAAACTTCACCAAGAGCGGAATTGAACTTGTTGGAGTGAAAAAGGTAAGTAACAACTTGCTGGAAACCTTGCTCAATTAACCATTGGTTATCACTGGTAGCTTGAACAACCAAAGCTTTTAAGCCTTCCTTCTCTTCATCAAAGGCTTTCTGCTGAACAGACAAAGCCTCCCTATCAGCCTTTAGCTTCAACCGATCGGCCTCAAAGCTTTTCTTAAGGTCACCCAGCTCAATTTCATGCCTTTTGGTCAACTCACCAACCTTTTTGACCCAGGCCTCTTCCTTCTCAGCAAACCCACCTATCTCTTTCTTCATTGCAGCCATTGAAGATTTCATTTTCTCTTTCTTCTTAGAAAATTCTTCATACTCATGCATCCTCTTATGAAAACGAGCAACTCCCTGAGGAAGCATGGCAGCAAGGTTGCAAGTACTCAAAATCATGCGGGACAGCATCATGTCATCATCCATCTCAGCAATGGTGTTATGAACCGAGGGAGGAGCAATGTGGCTTAACACATCTTCACAAACAACAGCATCCTTAAAACTATCATCAACCTTCACCGACCAACCAGGCACATAAACCTCATCTGGATCCAACCCTTCAACGTCCCTGCTCGAAGAACCTTGAGCAGGAGTAGCCATAACCTTCTTGGCCGGAGTCTTCTTCTTCCCATGAACAACCAACTTCTTTTCCTTCTCAGTATCCACTTCAACACCTTGATCTTCAGAAGCCTCAATATCATCACTCAACTCCACTGGTTCAGTAGAAGTGGATTGAGGAGCACCCTTGAGTAAACGGCGAGTAGATCGACGGGTTGAAGCCTTGGGAGCAACAGGATTAGAAAAACCCTTAACGTTGGAGACACTGACATACCCAGTACCCTCAAACCTTTGCTCAGCACCCTTAACTACAACATTTTCATCAGGGACAACTGGAACATCCTCAAACGTAACATCAGAAGTATCGTCACTTTTTATGAAATCAAGTGCAGACATGACTGCAAATAACCACAAAACAAAAAGCACATAAGACATAAATTAAGAAAACACAAAAGGATTAAAAAAGAAAATGCATACCCGTGCCATTCCTCATCAGAACCGGATCCCGGTTTTTCCCACACTTTACTAACCCCTAACAGAACTAGCAAATGTTCAGGAAAGGTACAAACCCTTGAAATGTCACACCCCTATTTTTCCACGTGTCACCGGTGGGCCCGGTGGGGAGTACGTGACGTAGTTGATATCATCATAGTCAAACCACGCAATTTAAATTCACAGCGGAAGAAAAAGATAAACAAATTACAATCCGATATGAAGTAATATCCAAGTATTACAAACGGAAAGTAAAAGATCCACAGGCGGATCAAAAATAAAGAGGAAACTTGTTCAACAGATTAACATCTAAGCTTGCGAGACTTCTATTTGATGCTAGGAGGAACCAGCCTATTACACGTAGTACCTGCACTTAGTCTTTTTGGGAAAATACGTCAGTTTTCACTGGTAAATAAAATTTAACTGATTCATTTTGAAAAATGTTTTAAAATTGATTTAAATGCCCGCGGCACAAAATTTGTATAACTTGGGATAATTATTTGCTTAATAATCTTGTAAAAGAATTACATGTCTGTTATGCGTTCAGTTGCACGGGTCGTACCGGGTTAAAGATTAATAGACACACCACGTAATATAATTCCGCCGCGAGACTTCTCTCGACCGACGATTATACTCACTGAAATGCACTAGGGGTGTACGCCTACACCCGTGTGCTAAGATCGTGGCCTTTCTTTGAATGATGCCAAGGATATCTGGGACATGGTCATTAAACCCCCAAAGGCGTTAAGCAAACAAAACAACATTTTTAAACGGTTAATTTGACAACACTTAGCCATCAGCTGGTTAAGGTCAATTCCCCGACCAAGCGGTATTTTATATACTGTACCCCAAGCCCGTATGTTACGCCCTAACATGTTTAACCCTACAAATGACGCAGCGGAAAAAGAGCTTTAAAAATTTCTTTCCTCATAATACCTTGACTTATTTGAATTTCATTTTTTTAAGGAAACTCTTGTACATTGAATACATCAATTTAACTCATTTACAGGATAAAACACAACTTGTGTGTATTGAATTACTCTCTCGTACAGCCCCGTACAATCCTTCACGTGACTCGGTCCTCGATCTCCATTCCTTGATAATTCTCCGTGACCCGATCAACCTGCGCTCACCCCATACATACATAATATTAGTAGACATTATAAGCATAAATAAGATTCCTCCTTACTGACTATTCATTTCATTATCTCGTCACATTCCAGCTTTCTATCTGATTATACATTCCGTGGTGAGACTTCCTCGTTGTACCTGCGTTACACTTCATTCACAAGGCACGCTATTATTATCGTCGATACTTAATTTCATTGAATACATGCATATATATACGCAAACGTTCACACATAACCACCCACATACTTGCGTACCTACATACGTACGTGCGTGCCTACATACGTGCATACCTACATACATGCCTACATACATACTCACCTACTCACATACATACGTTTCCAAATGCGTTTGACGCGTTGCCCAAGCATTCTCTTTTACTAATCATGTAGGTAAATCCATACCTATATTTACCTATGCCTTTCTACTTATTTCGCTCCATATATAAATGCATACACACTCATCACGTCCCATAAACATTCTATAATAAGTTTAGAATACGATTCGGGACTCCTTTTCGGTTACGGGACTGTTTTGTACGAATTCTGCACATTATACTGAACTGGCAGCTGATGCACGGCCATGCGTCCAACCACACGACCGTGCAGTGGCAACTGATGCACGGCCATGCGTCCAACCGCACGACCATGCAGTTCCTACGACGTTGGGGGCACTGGCAGTGCACAAGCTAGTGCAATGATTTTCTCAAAATCGCACGACCATGCGGCCAAGCGCACGACCATGCGGCCAAGCGCACGACCATGCGACCAAACGCATGACCATGCGCCATTTCGCTGCAGATCCGTTTCGATGTCCGAAAACGCTAAAACTTGCGTAACTTTTGAACCGTTTACCAGTTTAACCTCCCGTTTCTTCCCACATGCTTGTAAATTCACATTCTACCATATGAACTTAAAATCCTACCTCCGGATTAAGGAAATTCTTAACTTACATGCATTCGACTTATTACTATTTTCTAATTATTTGACCCGTTATGGGTATCTACGCAATAAATGTTTTATGACATACAAAACCATACTCTACGCTTTCACACATGACCCAAAACATTATTCTAATCAATTAGCTTGTTTCCGATAGACATTTAAGGTTATTTGCCCGATATACCTATCAAGGGCGTTTTTGTCAACTTTGCTCCATCCTTTACAACCAAGAACTTCCTTGCATATTTAACCAATCCTATCACTTAACTACAACTCTAACGCACATACCTTGCTCGGATCCAAACTAAGATCCATTTAATACTTCGTCGATTTCATACAACTCATTCCTAATTGACCTCAATTATCATACTTAATTAAGTTGCAAATAACTTTATATAAACAACTAAAAGTGATTACGTAATTCACTTACCTTGTGCATCCGTGCTCGCAACCGCTTCCTTGCCTCATCTTGACCCGTTAGCCTTCCATGCTTGGCCCATGCTCGTGTGATTCCAATTCTTTCATGTCGCCATGCCATAATCATGTTAGTATTCATGCTCTTTCAATTTAACACATATTTACTTATTCTTATCAACATCGACTTTTACTAACATGCTTACGACATGATTTGTCAACCATAATATTTAATATCTTCGAATTTCATATTCATTATCACACATAACACATAATCAATGCTCACTTACTTATACTTTCATAACTCTACATTCGACAACCATATCTTATAAGAATCAACTTAGCATAATCCTAATATCATCCTTTGTTAGTGAAGTCATACACCATATACATTTAGTGTATGTTCACCTTTAACCGTAATTAAAGGATTAGTCGACCGCATAGCAACCTCACCCGTTCAAACACAATGTACAAGCTCCTAATACATAAGTTTGACCGACATACACTTTCAACCCGAATTCATATACGAGTCCTATCTAAAGCATATTTTTCAAGTTAGTAAACTACTACTTTTATCACAATTGCTTTCTATACATGTAAACTCACAACTTGCATACAATTTCACATACTAGCTTGTACTAGGCATTTCATCAAACACTTGGTGTGCGTACACCATTTAATGCACAATGTACAACTAATTCATGCATAATATTACAAGTTCATATCAAAATCATCAAGCTCCACTAGAATCTTATAATTCTCATAATATACCCCAAATTAACTAACAATTCCTCATTACATACAACATCATACATAAACTTTACACAACAATTAAGCATACATGATTATCCATAACATCATCTTCACTACCACAAGTGGGTTTCACCTCTAATCATCTAATTAACCTAAACCACGTATAATCTATGCTCTATATCATGATATTAATACATTCTCATGCTCAATTTCATACAAATTCGTAGGTTGATCAAAACCCACTTCATATCAAAATCACCACATCAAAAATTATGACTTACCACATGTTTAGCAAGGCTAGATGATCGTGTATTTAGGTCCATGCATAAGATTTGGCCTTGATTTCCATTCCAATTATCTGAATTAGAGTTTGAGAGGGGTTTCCCCCTCTTCTCTTCTCCTCTGCTCGAACACACATGTACGCCCAAGTGGGTGTTGGGATTTTTTTTTTGTTTTATATTTCATCTTTCAATTGCCCATTTTCAATCCCTCAAGTTTGAGCATTTAACCTTTATTAACTATCCTTTACTATAATGCATTTTTAACTTAAGTCAAGAGGTTTCTTACATTCTAACTAGGTTAACATTCCTAGTTATTATTATTTCATGCTATATAATAGAAGACATATTAGAAATTATAAAAGTTCGGAAATTTGGGGCGTTACAAGTCTATCCCCCTTAAAAGAGGTTTCGTCCCCGAAACCTTTCTCATTCAAACTAGACCAATTCTACTCTTACCCCTTTCAATTTGTTCATCCACAATACTTATGTTAAATTCTGCTCCGGAGCTCTTATTAGCGTCTTTTACTTTATAATATTGACTCTTAGCACATATCATCACTAGCGTTCCATTCGTCGAATTCATTCCAATTGTATATAATTATTAGTCGTACAAACCTAAGTCTGCGGCTTGTTTCTAACTTCCTATATAAGCATATTACATTCATATATTTGCTAATCGAAATAAATCGATTTATTTTCTACTACTCATACATCATATGCTATCTTTCATTTTGTTCACAATGAGCGATCCGAAACATTCCATTACTATCATTACTTCTGATTACCTTTAAGCTCTTAGGAGGGGTCGATATATTATCAAACGCATACTATATTCATTCAAAATTTTTTATTACAACCAAAATCACCCTTCTCAACTTACTTATCTGTATTTATCACGAAGACTAGCATCATTTCCATGGTTACTATTGTTAATTATGCCATGCATATCTTTTCTACAATGCCTTGTTCAAATGAACATGGCCAACAAGCCGAGCATCAAGGTTAACATTTCTTATCGATACTTGTCGTTTTTTGTACTCTATCAGAATTTCCACAGTTACGATCACTCAATTCAGTACCACCAGTTCGCATAGAAGTATTATTCAATATGTAACTTTCTACTTAACATCCACAAGTTAAACCATTTACTAACCTCGCTAATTTGGCATGAGCCAACGTGTAACAACCCGAGTTGACTTGCTCCTTCACGAACCCGTATCTTAACAGGGTTGATCTTGTCCATCTGGTAACATGAGCTTCCATTCATGAGCATTCTTTCACCGTCCTAGGTAGCTTTATTGCATCATGATTACTGCCAATCTCATTATAAAATTTGTGATTTACACATTTCATTCGATCTCATTCAGACATGTTGTTTATCACATCACCTCATTTATATATCAACACTTTCTCAATTCCTTCTTAAGACATTAGTGTGTTAGACCTATTCATAACGGGTCAATACATGGCCATTTCTTAATATATCATTCTTATTATTTATATATACATACGTATCGAGGTACATGTTTGTACTCCTTTTTAATTCAGACATGCTTACGATCTCATCGCTTCACTGTTCCGGTGTTTTCTTGCAAACACTTGCCTTCCCGTTTTAATAGTTAGTCATAATACTTATTTCGCTTACAATACTAACATTTTAGTTCCATTTGCTCATATACTTTCATTTCCTTTACACATTCGATTGCCCAATTAAAGGGGTAATGGCATATACTCTCATAATGAGATTCAAGCATACCGCTTACGACCCGGTCACATCGGGTTAATTGCTTTCAACATAAATCTTTTGTTCTATCCGCATAACGGATTGAACTTCATACATTCGTTATTGCATTCACTGCCACCCGTTCTAAACGGATGGTACCTTATCCTTACTCGACTTGTTCAACTTGAACCGGTCGACTTGCATAGCTTATTATAGCATTCGCTATCATAACCAAATCCACAAGGGATTTGCATCATTCGTATCTTTCATTCCTTGAATCCGTTTCGCGGATTCAAGCATTGCATTCATTTCTTTCATTCCTTGAATCCGTTTCGCGGATTCAAGAATTGCGTTCACATCTCTCATTCTTTGAATCCGTCTTGCGGATTCAAACATTGCTTTCATACATTGCCGATCCATACTTTCTTATGGATTCAACATTTCATTCTTATCACTCACACCTTTCACTCTTACATAGTACTCCCAATCTCCCGAGAGTCTTACTACCCATTTCACCCACACGCCTAGCTGCTACCAATTTCTATCGGACATACCTGTAACGATTATCACGGTCTCACGAACGTCATACGTTTCTTGTGCACTGGCCAGGTACACATTCCACGTACTAGTTTCGTGTCTTCGCGTAATCGCCACATTATGTCCGATGAATTTAGTTTCGGCACGTGTAACATTTTCAAAACTTATTTACCATGTCGTTCTTATATTTCGTTTAAAAAAAATTTCTTTCACTTGCTTAATTATACCACGTCGTACGCCCACACGTTAGGTTTACGTACCTGGGGTCAATTCGTCTTATTACTTGCCTTGTTGCCGGTCCTAGCCCGCATTCACGGATTATCCCTTCCAAACAATTGTGCTTACCCTTCACATAACATACTATTAGTTTCCTTTGAATACATAATCTAATATACACTTACATTCGCTTTTGCCTTTAGGCCTTGATCGAGTCTTGGATTGTACGGGTTCTTGATCACGAGAGCACACCGGTTTGAGTTCAAGTATTTACCTCCTTCTACTTGATTCTCTCAAACCAGGGCTCTGATACCAACTTGTTACGCCCTAACATGTTTAACCCTACAAATGACGCAGCGGAAAAAGAGCTTTAAAAATTTCTTTCCTCATAATACCTTGACTTATTTGAATTTCATTTTTTTAAGGAAACTCTTGTACATTGAATACATCAATTTAACTCATTTACAGGATAAAACACAACTTGTGTGTATTGAATTACTCTCTCGTACAGCCCCGTACAATCCTTCACGTGACTCGGTCCTCGATCTCCATTCCTTGATAATTCTCCGTGACCCGATCAACCTGCGCTCACCCCATACATACATAATATTAGTAGACATTATAAGCATAAATAAGATTCCTCCTTACTGACTATTCATTTCATTATCTCGTCACATTCCAGCTTTCTATCTGATTATACATTCCGTGGTGAGACTTCCTCGTTGTACCTGCGTTACACTTCGTTCACAAGGCACGCTATTATTATCGTCGATACTTAATTTCATTGAATACATGCATATATATACGCAAACGTTCACACATAACCACCCACATACTTGCGTACCTACATACGTACGTGCGTGCCTACATACGTGCATACCTACATACATGCCTACATACATACTCACCTACTCACATACATACGTTTCCAAATGCGTTTGACGCGTTGCCCAAGCATTCTCTTTTACTAATCATGTAGGTAAATCCATACCTATATTTACCTATGCCTTTCTACTTATTTCGCTCCATATATAAATGCATACACACTCATCACGTCCCATAAACATTCTATAATAAGTTTAGAATACGATTCGGGACTCCTTTTCGGTTACGGGACTGTTTTGTACGAATTCTGCACATTATACTGAACTGGCAGCTGATGCACGGCCATGCGTCCAACCACACGACCGTGCAGTGGCAACTGATGCACGGCCATGCGTCCAACCGCACGACCATGCAGTTCCTACGACGTTGGGGGCACTGGCAGTGCACAAGCTAGTGCAATGATTTTCTCAAAATCGCACGACCATGCGGCCAAGCGCACGACCATGCGGCCAAGCGCACGACCATGCGACCAAACGCATGACCATGCGCCATTTCGCTGCAGATCCGTTTCGATGTCCGAAAACGCTAAAACTTGCGTAACTTTTGAACCGTTTACCCGTTTAACCTCCCGTTTCTTCCCACATGTTTGTAAATTCACATTCTACCATATGAACTTAAAATCCTACCTCCGGATTAAGGAAATTCTTAACTTACATGCATTCGACTTATTACTATTTTCTAATTATTTGACCCGTTATGGGTATCTACGCAATAAATGTTTTATGACATACAAAACCATACTCTACGCTTTCACACATGACCCAAAACATTATTCTAATCAATTAGCTTGTTTCCGATAGACATTTAAGGTTATTTGCCCGATATACCTATCAAGGGCGTTTTTGTCAACTTTGCTCCATCCTTTACAACCAAGAACTTCCTTGCATATTTAACCAATCCTATCACTTAACTACAACTCTAACGCACATACCTTGCTCGGATCCAAACTAAGATCCATTTAATACTTCGTCGATTTCATACAACTCATTCCTAATTGACCTCAATTATCATACTTAATTAAGTTGCAAATAACTTTATATAAACAACTAAAAGTGATTACGTAATTCACTTACCTTGTGCATCCGTGCTCGCAACCGCTTCCTTGCCTTATCTTGACCCGTTAGCCTTCCATGCTTGGCCCATGCTCGTGTGATTCCAATTCTTTCATGTCGCCATGCCATAATCATGTTAGTATTCATGCTCTTTCAAATTAACACATATTTACTTATTCTTATCAACATCGACTTTTACTAACATGCTTACGACATGATTTGTCAACCATAATATTTAATATCTTCGAATTTCAAATTCATTATCACACATAACACATAATCAATGCTCACTTACTTATACTTTCATAACTCTACATTCGACAACCATATCTTATAAGAATCAACTTAGCATAATCCTAATATCATCCTTTGTTAGTGAAGTCATACACCATATACATTTAGTGTATGTTCACCTTTAACCGTAATTAAAGGATTAGTCGACCGCATAGCAACCTCACCCGTTCAAACACAATGTATAAGCTCCTAATACATAAGTTTGACCGACATACACTTTCAACCCGAATTCATATACGAGTCCTATCTAAAGCATATTTTTCAAGTTAGTAAACTACTACTTTTATCACAATTGCTTTCTATACATGTAAACTCACAACTTGCATACAATTTCACATACTAGCTTGTACTAGGCATTTCATCAAACACTTGGTGTGCGTACACCATTTAATGCACAATGTACAACTAATTCATGCATAATATTACAAGTTCATATCAAAATCATCAAGCTCCACTAGAATCTTATAATTCTCATAATATACCCCAAATTAACTAACAATTCCTCATTACATACAACATCATACATAAACTTTACACAACAATTAAGCATACATGATTATCCATAACATCATCTTCACTACCACAAGTGGGTTTCACCTCTAATCATCTAATTAACCTAAACCACGTATAATCTATGCTCTATATCATGATATTAATACATTCTCATGCTCAATTTCATACAAATTCGTAGGTTGATCAAAACCCACTTCATATCAAAATCACCACATCAAAAATTATGACTTACCACATGTTTAGCAAGGCTAGATGATCGTGTATTTAGGTCCATGCATAAGATTTGGCCTTGATTTCCATTCCAATTATCTGAATTAGGGTTTGAGAGGGGTTTCCCCCTCTTCTCTTCTCCTCTGCTCGAACACACATGTACGCCCAAGTGGGTGTTGGGATTTTTTTTTTGTTTTATATTTCATCTTTCAATTGCCCATTTTCAATCCCTCAAGTTTGAGCATTTAACCTTTATTAACTATCCTTTACTATAATGCATTTTTAACTTAAGTCAAGAGGTTTCTTACATTCTAACTAGGTTAACATTCCTAGTTATTATTATTTCATGCTATATAATAGAAGACATATTAGAAATTATAAAAGTTCGGAAATTTGGGGCGTTACACCGTATAGGGAAAATAAGTTAAACGTATTTACCTGAGCAAATTTATACAATTTATCCCAGCCGTATACCACCAAGCAAGTACAGATAGCTTTTACTGGGCTCCTAAATCTGGAACGAAGGTTTTTAATAACCTATTAGATTTCTAACGGGTCTTTAATTAAGCCTAAGCTTAGACCGGTTAGTTTTAATCAGAAGAATACGGTTCAAACGCATGACAAAGCGAATACCGATTTAGAATGTTGTTTTGACCCGACAAGCTTGCATGCTTGTTTAATATGGGTAACTTAAACACATTCTAGAATTTGAGATAAAAACGATATGGTTTGACCCGTTTCGGCTAATATATGCAAACTAGTTACAAACGCCGATCCGAACGCGAAAAGTGCGTAACGAGTAACCAATGAATCATGAACAGGTTTCCTAAGTTAGTATGCCCTAAATATGTTGTGATATTAGCAGGATACCTTCCGTTATGCCCCAAATAGCTTTAAACCCAAACTATGCCTTATGAGGGCATTTTGGTCATTTTAAATGGTGTACAAGGGTTTAAATGATAACCTGAAGTACAGGTCTGATTAATTCAGTAAATATACTTAAGTTACTAAGTTATAACAGTAGGGTATCAAACCTAGGTGAATTTTATTACCTTTAACCTTACTATGCACCGTAGGGGCATTTTGGTAATTTCACATGTGCCTAAAAGGTCACTTCTGGAATTCTGAGTTTAAAATATTTGCCTACTGTTAAAAATATAAAAGCTTACTTAACACATCAGTAGGTATCAACCCTTTATGCTTAAAAAGGTTCTAGTACATACTTTTGCGCTTAAAATGCTTAAAAAGGCGATTTAGAGCCATTTTCGGGTTTTCTAAGAAGAGCTGATATTTTTATTATTCCAAAAGGCTCAAAATATTTTATTTATCATTTTAGATCAGTAGAAAAAGGTTTGGGGTCAAAAGGATTTGTAAAACTCATTTTATAGCCCAAAAGGGCAAAACCGGCAATTACCGAATCAAGCCTATAACCCTATGTTATGCTCAGCCTAAAAATAAATAAAAATCTTTAAAAATCCCAAAATATTATTTTATATCAGTAGGTAAGAAGTTTGGTATCAAAAATTGGGTTTAGATAGGATATATGCTAATTACGCCGTTTAATTAATAAAAGGCTTTCTAATTACGCTATTGAGCATAACTTCTAATCTAGACCTTAAACTGATGTCAAATTTTAGGGACAAGTTTATAATTCAGTAGTGAAGGTTTCTATCCTTTCACATTTTCAAAAACGTCGTTTTAAGGTCAAAAGGGCATAACAGTCAACGTTTAGGCTTTTAACGGAAACAAGCATGAACTAGGATTTCTATGGAACCAAGTTGTATAACTTTAGAGAGTTATACTAACTTATACTACGGTCCTAATGGAATCCTAAGGCATATCTAAACTAAGCTAAATCGGGTCAGAACTGAAAGTCAAAGCAAAAGTCAACTTTTGCGACTTTCGGTTCCGAACCGGGCCTATACTTAGAATTGTCGGGTTGAACCATGTTTAAACATGTTCAACTAATATTTACCAAGTTATTAAAGTGGCAAAACTGATTTTATGACTTTTATATTAATAGTTATGAGTTTCATTTAAAACTAACCCGTTTGACTTTAATTTGACCCGACAATTAAACTAAGTAAACGTGGTAATTAGGAGGTGCCCTTTTGAGGGTTTAACACCCACCTAATTACGGTCACGTAGCCATGTTCGTTGCGAACAATGGCTCAGCCATTTGAAAGTCAAAGCGTTTATCGAAAACGCTTGACTTTTCGGCTATAAACGCTAAATAATTAAACTAAGCACGAAAGGGGACTTACAAAGGGTCCAAAGGACTGAGGGAGGTTCTCCAAAGAGTTCAAGATCCTCACAATTCAGAGAGTTTATCAGATTGAAGGAGAGGTGCAAATGAGAGCCAAACATTCAATGGGTATTTATAGGATTTAGAGGACCGTTAGGATCGTTCCTTGATAAATGTGATCAAATCTGGACCGTACACCTTTACCCCTTGTTTTAGCAATCTATGGGCTGCCCAAGGACTGAAGAAAACCATTTGCCATTGATTAAAACAGCTGTAACAGCTGGTAACAACTGGTAACAGCTGGAAATCAAGTTTCTAAAATGGCAGTTTTGGTCCCTGCATGCTTCTAGCCCCTTTCTGATGCGTTTGAGGCCCGTTAAACCATTTTTAAGGCTATAAAATGATGCCTAAGCATAGGGAATATGAAACATGCTCAAAAATATGCCGGATGTCGGTTCGTTTGGTCGTACGGTCACGTTGTTCGGCTAATTACGACGGAACACGGACGGACGCGAAAAACGGTCCAAATTACGCGACGAGTGGAATTTTATCATGGCACACACTAAAATAAAATATTTTAGTGCCTACATAAATTTTTGGGTGTCCGGGGATATTCAGAATGCGAGATATGCGCAAAAGTGCAAACTTGTGCACTTTTTGACACTTTTAGTCCCTGCATGACATAAAAGTTTATTTTTGCGCACCAAACACCTCTAAGCCTATATCTAAGCTATATAAATAATAAATGGGGTATGTTTAACTCATGGATATATTCCGAAAGGTCCGTTATCAAACGATTCGACCTCCTTTTGCAGTTTGACGTAATTAGTCCCTTAATTGCGCAAAATAGCGCGAAATTCCGTTTAATGATATCTAAGCCTTCCATGGCCCATAATAATCCTTCCTAAGCATATACTTAAATATTACTACGCTCTCGTTCTCTTAAATGGTCCCCGAATGGCGTAGATTCAAAAGTTGACGCTTTAGGTCCCTCTATTGCGCAAACTTGCGCATCTCATCATTTAATAGCATTGAAGCCTCATCTAATCCATATTGGGCATTCTTGTAAGTATTATTAAACATCACAATGCTTCGGGTTCGCTAAAAGGTCATTCAGAGGTATAATTAAACATATTGACACTTTTAGCCCTTCTAATTTGCAAAGTTACGCGTAACTTTGCTTATAGGCATCAAAACCTTATATGGCCATTACTTGGCATTACCGAGAGTATAATTAAACATCATGAAGCTCCCGGTTTGTTAAAAGGTCACTCAGAGGTAAGGATTAACATGTTGACGCTTTTAACCCTTCATCGCGCAAACTTTCAATTAATCACGCAAACGGCTACACTTATTCATCAAGTGGCACATTTGTGAATATAAGCATTGTAAGAGGTTATTTAGAAACTTGTTTTAGGTATGCTAACACGTTCAGTCCTTTTATAATCAAAGTTTTAAATTTTTCGAAAAAATTAGTCCCTAAATTTCACTGTTTGACTTCATTAGGGTTTATTACACGTGTCAATACATCATTGGACGTGATTTTACGAGGTGTTACATCCTCACCCCCTTAAAAGAAATCTCGACCTCGAGATTTGCTAAATGATGGAAGTACTTTTTTTTATAATGGACATAACCTCTATAGCATATCTGGGGCTTTTCCACGCACCCCAGTTGACCTTTATAATGGGTACGTGTATCCTTTTTGGGGCTTCTTAACCTGCCGATCCTTAATCGATACAGGTTTCTCATCATATCATAGATCTGCATATCATTACGTGATAATGCTTCTTGACTTATTGGGGAATCATATCCTTAAACCTTTAGTGTGGGTCATATTGTGAGTTCCACCAAGCTCCTTAAATGGGTTTTAGCTCATAAGCTATTTGATCTTGATATATTCGATTTCCTCAAATGATTCTGTATATTCAGAGCTTAACTTGTCTGATAATTAATAGATTGGTACACCCTTCCAGGGTGATATCTTTGTTGAACTTTATCCCTTAATCAAAAACTTAGGAGGGTTGCTACATTCATTAATCCTTGATTTTCTGCCGAATACCGGCAACTTATAGATGATTACGGATGTGCACGATCTTATTCGTTGTTTCCAAGGCAACTTTCAGATCCTAAGAATTGGACTTACCAATTTTCTGTCTAACAATAGATGTTTAACATCTCATCTATACAAGGTCTCCCAAGGAGCAGCCTTGATACTTATATAACAATTATTATATAAAAGTTTATCTTAAGGTGAGTTGGTTATTCCAATCACTGCTTAAAACTAATCTTAGGGAATAGCTAATCCTTGCCGCTAGTCGAACAAATCGACAATCCTGGGCAGCTTAATTAACAATACCGAATCGTCTTTCTTAATTAACAATACCGAATCCTCGGAGTATTAAGTTAGGCTATATGAATTTTCTATTTCAAAATTTACTTACTCAAGGTTTCGATTCTTCCAATGATGGTACTAGCCGTCTTGGAGATTTTATAATAATACTGCCCTAAATGGGATGTAAACTTTAACTCGACTTGCCTTTCAGGAGGTGAATAGGGAAATTCTAGGAGAAGATAATCAAGATACAAGGAGGTTATAGAGATTTTTCATATCTCAAGCTCCAGTTTATCCATTATTGCTTGTGTCAAATAAATGACACATTTATGTTACAAGTCCACGAATTCCTTAATCGGGAAGATTTACTTGGACAATCCTATTGTGGACATCTTCTTTGAATACCATTAGTTGACTTTTAGTATCATATGGTTATCGGAATATCTTTGTGGTTCCATGCATTAAACCTCCATGTTGATCAGGCATGGAAGCAATCTATGGAACTTGCTAGGATACACCAACCCTCATATGGCGCTTTTTGTCATACCATCTGGTATTCTTAATCAATAGAGATTAAAGAGATATCAATTATATATGCAATGCACTTCCTCTAGAGAGAGGATACTTCTAAAATTCTATGATTAGAAGTTTCTGACAGGAACAGGAGTAATGGTTCTTATAATTTCGCTTGTAAGTTTTACCTTACACTTAGTATCTGGGGTTCTTATGGGCAAATTTCTAAAAGTTTACTAAGCTTACGGTCTTATGAGAGGCTTAGCAATACCTGAAACCAAACGTAATTCTTAGAAAAAGGATCACAATAAGTGATTTATCTAATGTCATTACTAAGGTGAACAGCCTCTAATCGTACATCAGGAGGGTTAAACGCCTCCATTCTTAATCCCTTTTAACTTAGCTGTGGAATCTTTAACAATTTCCGGACAATCTCAGCTTTGACTGGTTATTTCTTAATCTATATAACGTGAGTAGCTGAGGTAGATCTGGATTTATGATGAGCCGGTTTTGAAAACTTAATGTGCCCTCTTATTGCCGATGCTAGCCACTGATAATTAATTACATTAAGCTTAGATTTTGGGTAATCTAAATAGAACACTATCTCAGCCAAAGGATTAAGATTTGCGACATACTATCGACCATCTAGAACTTTTATGGTGAGAGTAAAAATTTCTAATCCCATCTTTTTCCATTTCATGAAACGGGTAATAGGTTTTTCTAATAAGGTCCTTAAAATCTGGACCATCCCACACTGTATAAGGGAATCTTCCTTGTGGGCTTCAGTAATGTCTTTACTAATTAAGGGTATTGCCATCGAATGACGGTGATGCATACCTTACTGTGTTCTTTCCAGCATAGCCGCTGATACGCCTAATGGTTTCTACTTTATCCAACAATTTCCTGTAATCGATGGCCCCTTTTTACTATTGAAGTCTCTTAACTTCCAAGAGACGAAGTGCTTTTAAGTATATCCTAAAAGGGAATGGCTCCTTGCCATATATGATTTTGTTGGGTTTATTTTTCGCATTTGAAGTATGAATGAAGCTCTTATCATGGGCAGCGACATGTGTTTTAGAGCAAACAACATTCAGCTTCTTGAACCTTCTCATGGATTTTCTTATAGCGTTTCTAACAGCTGTGTTACTCACAGTTTTGGCGATTAACTCCCTCAACATTGAGGTTCATATTTGATGCACCATTAACATTTGTCGCATTTCTAGTATCGCGACTGCTGTTTGTCTTCTCTGAGTTTCCATACTCGAAGCTTTGGTATTAAACACCAAATTCAGCAGATACATAGGCAATCCATACCATATGTTTCCTTGAAATGTCAAAGGCTTATCATAAGGAGTCTTGATAGCTTCTTGCTTCTTATCTCCGACAATATGGGCTTGATCTTTAAGACGATCAATTCATTCTTACCACTATATCCAGTTCCTCTTATATTAACGGAAACAAGGACAACAGATAAGAATGATTCCTAGCGGATATAAAACATCCATTTAATATTGCTGAAGCAGTCTCTAAGGTTCTATCGGTCAATTCTACTTTATTCTTAACGCTTAGAGTTTTAAGCAGGCAGATTTAATGATTTATCAAATCCATCGTCTATGAAAGACTTATCTGAACCTGAATCAAGTAATACTCTAGCATGAACGCCATTTATCAGGAAGGTACCTGTCGTGACATTGTCATCCTGAACGGCCTCTTGAACATTCATTTGAGAGTCTCCAGCTTTGGTCTCCTTAGCCTTCTCAGGCTTGTTGGTTTAATTGGGAAATTAGTTTTTGATGTGCCCTATTTCCTTACAACCATAGTAGGTTGCGTCCTTTCTATCTTGGCACTCCAAAGATTTGTGCCTTTCCTTATCACAGATTTTAGAAGGCTTAGCTTGTGACTTCTAAATGCCCTTCTCTTTAGTCGCCTTCTTTGGGCAGTGGGTCTTTATGTGCCTCTTCTCGCCACAACCATAGCATGTGGCGTCCTTCAAGTCCTTGCATTCATGAGTCTTGTGATCTGTCTTCATACAGATGCCACATCTTGTGATCTGCTTTTGGATACATTTTCCGAAGTGCTGTTTTCCCGTAGGTTTTACAATTGGGTTTTGCCTCAATTGGCTTGGACTAGTTATAATTTGGACCAGTCTTACCCCTTTTTGTAACCTTAATTGGGATATTCTTGCACTGTCTCTTATGATCCTTAAATACTCGGTCCACTGCTTTGTTTACGGCTATATCCAACATAGCTTGTATCTCAGTGCTCGTTAGGATCAGTCTTACTGTGTTACTCTGATCAACTGAATGACTGTGGGCTTCATATAAATCCGCCATGATGAAGCTTTGAAGGCTAAAAACCAGGTAATAATAATTTACTTAATTATATGGCCAATCGTCGAATTTTATGATTAAATAGCCATGGTGAAATTAAACCTTATAGGCCATTAGATAGTATAAGATTTATTTGATTATGTTTTGCCTAGGTTTTAAAATAAACCATCTTTAGCGTTTACACAGAATCTAATCCTTCTTATTAGACAGGGGATATAAGTCACAACTGTCAATGTCGTACAGACACTTTATACAGCACAAAGGCTTGTTTCAAAGGATTCTTTAGATGGCACAAAGCCTTGTCATAAGGACAATCTAAAACATAATCAAAGATTCCTTTGGATCGGAAAATTTCATAACCCATTACCTTTCGACAGGAAGTTATGAATAACTATCTCTACCATGAATACATCTTTGCCCGTAGGCATACATCTTAAAAGGATGTTTTGACATATACATCATGTTCGACGATTATTAACCATGATTCATTCTGATAATCTAGGCTAAATAAGGGGTTTGGAAATTCCCAATACAAGGATGACAAATGTGATTTTACCGTATCACTGTTGTCAAGAGTGCTAACATGTTTATCAAGGAATCGAATCTTTTTAATACAGGTTTTACTATCATAGCTAGGTCTTTACTGACATTCAAGCTAGGTTATACCTTTTACGATTCTTTTTAATATATTCACTGGCAGAAAAGGAATGATATTTATTTTATTCAGGATTTCCATTATAATTATCCTAAATTTATTTTAAAATATAACTATGGCACAAAAGGCCAAGTCACAAGGGCAACTTTAAATTATAAACCATGATCTTGCAGAATCAGGTATTTAGGCTTTGAACGTTGTTCATTGCCTTTTCTTGACAGGGAGCCGTATGTGTCACACCCCCAAAATCCACACGCGGAGTACCACCGCTAGGGAGCGTGACATGACCAGGATCAAGCCACCAATCATATCGAACACAACATTTAATAATAAAAGTAGATAATGTAATTCAACACGACATGATTGATGTTCAAAACCAAACATAGTTTAAGTAGCGGAAGCATGTAAGTAACCCAACATAGTTAATAGTTTTAAATGTCATAACAGTTCAACATAGTAATCACGATCCTTGTCCACAACGACCGCGCCTCCAGTGCAAGCTCCATAAGTACCTAAGGTCCTGCAAGGCATGCAGCAACGAGTCAACAACTAGTTGAGCGAGTTCACAGTTAACAGTTCAGTAATAGTATAGTGTGAGTAGTAGTATGTTCGTTCGTTATGTCATGTATCGTATTAGTTTCCATCGCGGCCTCCCAGGCAGGTATGCGAAGATATTAGGGGATGTTCATCCCGAGTATTCTAGACTAGGTTTATCTGTATCGCGGCCTACCAGGCAGGTGTGCGAAGATTAGTAAATTTCAGTTCACGGCCTTCCAAAGGCAGGTGTGCGAAGTCAGTCATAATATCGCGGCCAACCCTTGGCAGGTGTGCGAAGATCAGTTCAATAAGTGTTACTAGTCTAGTCGTATTCTTATCGTTAGGTTCTATCAACTGAGTATGTACAATAAAGTAATCCAATCCCATTCCCACCCTGGGAACCCCATGCCTTGGCTGTGTGAACTCACCTTGGTTTGCTCGGTATGCTATGCTCTAGGGTTTATCAAATGTCTAAGTCCGTTACACACGACCTAGGATACATTGCACATGATTCATTCAATTAGGGTTACCAATCCTTGATATTCAAACAACTGTGTTTTGTGTGCTTATTGTGTACATGATGATACCACATAGAATGTTCACACATGCAGGAATCATACAGTTGCATTCAATATCATACAATCATATACATAGAATCATGCATCACGTAAGCAGTCAATCCTATTCACATAATTCATGCGTAGCGTCCCTGATTTCACGGTTTAATCTTACGTGGATATTAATCTAGTTGCCACTGTTAACATACTTTATACATTTAGCAGTGCCAATAACTTCACATGTTTAACGAGGTCAAGGACTTAACAAAGTGTCATACACAGCTTAACAGAATTAACATTATATATCATGCAGCACGTTGTTTCGAATTGATCATTACACAACATCAGACAGGGCCTTGCCCTTCTAAAACTCAGACAAGTATGTGGGGGGGGGGGCTTCCCCTGTTTAAAAGTCGGACTAGAACGATACTACAAACGTCGGACAATTGGTTTCCCCTTAAGAAAGTCGGACATATTTCATACTAGAGTTCGGACTTGTGACTTGTATTAAAAGAATTCGAACTAGGACAACATGTGAACTTCGGACCTCCACCATTGCAAAACTCGGACCTAGGGAAACTCTTTCACAAGGTCGGACTAGGGTGGAGCTCAAGAAACTCGGACCACATGAGGATCCAAAACTCGGACCTTCTTCACTTACTAAGAAATTCGGACATATAAACAAGTAAAAGGTCGGGCCATGGGAATAGAATATGATAAATATGAGAAAGTAGTCAAAATAAAGTAGTCAAAATAAATATGAATCAACACGTTCACTAAAAAAATATCTTCTTCCCAGTCCATCTTTTTCTGGTTTATTGGTTTTGTAATGAAAGGTATAAGGTTTTGTCACCATCGGACCAAGAGATCCATTGAAGAAAACTCGGACCACATATGGTCATGAAACTCGGTCCCAATTGCACTTACAAAACTCGGACATCATGAAGCCAATAGGTCGGACATGAGGGGGTTTGGGCCAAAGTTCGGACAAGATGTTTGTGCCATTGAAACTCGGACCAAACACAAGTTAATCAATTAAACTCGGACCACACTTGATTAATTAAACTCGGACAGCACTTTATCAATCAAAACTCGGATATATATCATCTATTAATAAAAATTTGGACTCTATGTGTTTATTAAAGAATTCGGACCAGTTACCCTTTCATAAAACTCGGACATCATCACATATTTAAAGTTCGGACTTAAACAACATTCAAAGGTTGGCCAGTAATTAAAACATGTGTATCATTCAAGCACGATTGTAACAGTTACGCTTTCTTTCGTTCATCAGTTACATTCTTACGAACAGGAACCCTAATTCATACACTCAATCATCAGTCAATCATTCTAACATGCCTTGAATCTTAACATCATGCAAATGATCATTCACTAATCAACATCATTATCAAAATACTCAGAATTCAAAAACAACAATCACAGAACATCACATGAAAGCTAGGGTTTACAAGTATTACAATAATCAAGAATTGATACAATCAAACAATCAATAAACAGTAATCATTTACCTTGTGTTGATTCTAGAGAAAATGTGAAATCGAAAGTGATGAATAGCTTGCCAATGATGATGTGATGATTGCCAGAGAAAACCGAAGAATGAAAATACGTGCCTTGTTTCTTGTGTGTGGTTTAGTGAAAGATTAAGGTTAAGTATTATTTATGTTTCACTAATGACTCTTTACACCCTCTATTGTTATATTTTACACAAGTACACCATCTCACAACAATTTCACAGTTTCATCACCAAGTTATATATATGACAAATCTTTCATAATTAACAAACAACCATGTACAATCACACACTACGATTTATTGCCCCAAAGCGTATACAATTCCATAGCAACTAGTTGTGCAAATAAACAACTAACAATAAATGAACGTGCAATAAATGCGAAATATGAATCTTAGAAATTCGAGTTGTCACATTATCCCCAACTTGAAAGAAATTTCGTCCCGAAATTTGGTACGCACTCACTGAGGAAGCTAGGTAAGCCGTATCGTTTACTGGTTTTCCTGGGGTGTCACATCATCCCCCCGTTGATTTGGGATTTCGTCCCGAAATTCTGCAGTAGTAGCTTCAGCCTCAGTAGTGGTTGCACGGTTTGCGAATAACTGGGGGCACTTTTCTGTCATTTGGTCTTCGCGTTCCCAGGTGTACTCTGGGCCACGTTTGGAGTTCCAACGAACTCGAACAAGAGGGATTCTCTTGCTTTTGAGGACCTTAACATCCCGGTCCGTGATTTCAACTGGCTCCTCGACAAACTGCAACCGCTCGTCGATAGTGAGTTCCTTAAAAGGAACTATGAGGGTCTCATCTGACAGGCACTTCTTCAGATTCGACACGTGAAATACATTGTGAACTGCACCGAGTTCAGCTGGTAGGTTTAGCTTGTAGGCCACTTTGCCTATTTTCTTAATGATCTCGAACGGTCCGACATACCGCGGATTTAGCTTGCCTCGTTTACCGAATCGAACCACACCCTTCCAGGGTGAGACTTTTAATAAAACCCGGTCCCCGACCTGAAATTCCAACGGTTTCCTACGCTTATCCGGGTATGCTTTCTGACGGTCACGTGCTGCCGCCATGTGTTGTCGTATCTGTGCAATCTTTTTCGTGGCGTCCACTACAATCTCTGGACCCGTGATCTGACTATCCCCCACCTCTGCCCAACAGAGAGGTGACCGGCATTTACGTCCGTACAATGCCTCGAATGGAGCGGCTTGTATGCTGGTGTGATAACTGTTATTATACGAAAACTCCACCAAAGGGAGATGTTTTTCCCAGTCGTTGCCGAAATCGATAACACATGCCCGAAGCATGTCTTCAAGAGTTTGGATCGTTCGCTCAGACTGCCCATCCGTCTGAGGATGATATGCTGTGCTCATGTCTAACCGTGAGCCGAAAGATTTGTGCATCGCTTGCCATAGTTCTGATGTGAATCGTGCATCCCGATCCGAAATGATAGAGGTGGGCACCCCGTGCCTCGAAACAACCTCTTTAAGATAAACGTCTGTGAGAGTGGAGAACTTATCCGTTTCCTTTATAGCCAGGAAGTGTGCAGACTTGGTGAGTCGATCCACGATCACCCATATAGTATCATTCCCACGCTGAGATCTAGGTAAGCCTGTAACAAAATCCATGGAAATTTCTTCCCATTTCCACTGTGGTATCCTGGGTTGTTGAAGTAGGCCCGCTGGTTTCTGATACTCTACTTTGACTTTTGCACAAGTCAAACACTTGCCGACGTAAGTAGCGATGTGGGCTTTCATGCTAGGCCACCAGTATGTAGTTCTGATGTCGTGGTACATTTTATCCGACCCTGGATGTACCGAGTAGGGGGACTTGTGAGCTTCGTCCATTACAAGCTCTCGTAAGCCGCCATAAAGTGGGACCCAAATACGCCCCGTTACATAGTAGGCGCCGTCTTCCTTTTGTTCCATTCGTTGCCTTGAGCCGCGTAAGGCTTCAGCTTTGACGTTTTCGGGCTTTAATGCTTCCATCTGAGCAGTTCGTATTTGTGCAGGAAGACTGGACTGAATGGTGAGCTGCAAGGCTCGTACGCGTCTAGGTAGAGTGTCCTTTCGACTGAGAGCGTCAGCCACAACGTTGGCTTTGCCTGGATGATACTTAATAGCGCATTCGTAATCGTTAAGCAGTTCGACCCATCGTCGTTGACGCATGTTCAATTCCTTCTGCTTGAAGATATGCTCGAGACTCCTGTGATCGGTGTAAATTGTGCACTTGGTACCGTACAGGTAGTGTCGCCATATCTTAAGCGCGAAAACAACAGCTCCCAGCTCTAAATCGTGTGTCGTGTAGTTCCGTTCATGAACCTTGAGTTGCCGCGAAGCGTAGGCAATAACTTTATCACGCTGCATCAATACACAACCAAGCCCCTGTATCGATGCGTCACAATAGACCACAAAATCATCCGTGCCTTCTGGCAATGAGAGAATAGGTGTGCTGCAAAGCCTATCCTTTAAGTACTGAAAAGCGGTTTCCTGGTAATCTCCCCAACGATAGGTGACACCTTTCTGTGTCAGCATAGTAAGCGGCTGTGCGATCTTCGAAAAGTCTTTGATGAATCTTCTGTAATACTCCGCCAAACCCAAGAATTGGCGTATTTCGGTTGGTGTACGCGGTGCAGGCCAGTTCTTGATCGAATCTACCTTGGATGGATCGACATGAATCCCATCCCTGTTCACCACATGGCCTAAGAAGTGGACTTCACGAAGCCAGAATTCGCATTTAGAAAACTTTGCGTACAATTGCTCCTTTCGAAGAAGTTCCAAGATAAGACGTAAGTGCTGCTCGTGTTCCTCCTGACTCTTGGAGTAGATCAGAATGTCGTCGATGAAGACAATGACGAACTTGTCAAGATAGGGTTTGCACACCCTGTTCATAAGATCCATGAAGACTGCAGGCGCGTTCGTAAGCCCGAATGGCATGACAAGAAACTCGTAGTGGCCGTAGCGAGTTCTGAATGCAGTTTTGGAGACGTCCTCATCCCGGACTCTCAGTTGATGGTAACCTGACCTCAAGTCTATCTTGGAGTAATAACACGACCCTTGTAACTGGTCGAATAGGTCGTCTATACATGGAAGAGGATAACGGTTCTTCACCGTCACTTTGTTGAGTTCACGGTAGTCGATGCACATTCTGAACGTACCGTCTTTCTTCTTCACAAATAACACTGGAGCTCCCCAAGGCGAAGAGCTTGGACGAATAAAGCCCTTTTCCAAGAGCTCTTGTAGCTGCTTAGACAGTTCTTCCAGTTCAGTTGGAGCTAATCGATAAGGTGCTCGAGCTATAGGTGCTGCCCCCGGAGCGAGCTCGATTTGAAATTCGACTTGGCGGTGAGACGGTAAACCAGGTAAATCTTTAGGAAACACCTGAGGAAAGTCGCGTACAACTGGATGGTCTTCCAACTTCTTTTCTTTCGCTGATGCGTCAGTAACGAGAGCCAAAATTGCGGTGTGGCCCTTCCGCAAACATTTCTGAGCCTTCAAGAAAGAGGTGATGCCAACCACAGCACCACTCTTGTCGCCTTGAACTTCGAGAGGTTCTTGACCAGAACGAGGAATGCGAACAATCTTTTCTTTGCATAGGATTTCTGCTTGCTGTTGCTGCTGGCGATTCCGATTTGTAGGCCGTGGGCTCCTGAATCCCTAGCTTCATGGCCCATCTTGAGACACCTCTGGCAACGTCCCTCGTTGCACTAACCACCGTGGTGTCTGTTGCATTAGTTACACATTGGGTGAATTCCCCGATATCCACCCTGCCCCTGACCACCAGAAGTTAGCTGACTCGGCTCTGGTGATCACTATTCTTGCGTTGCTGCTGTGCTTGAGACCGAACGGTAGCTGAACCCTTGCTGGAATACCCATCCCATTTCCGCTTGTTGTCACTAGGAGTAGCGGGAGTAGCAGAAGTGGTAGCGGTAGTAATAGCGCTGATACAACTAGGTAGCCTGTTCTGTTCCACTGCCCGATCCGTGAGGCGATGAGCAAGACGCTGAATGTCTTGGATATTGTCGAGGTTAACCGATGTAGCATGGCTCGGAATCTCTGAGGCTAGACCCTTGAGGTACAATTCGATACGCTTGCTTGGAGGGTCCACCATGGTTGGACACAAGATGGCCAGTTCGTTCGGCCGTTTCGTATAAGCATCAATTTCCTGACCCCGTCATTTTCAAATGGTAAAGCTCCACTTCCAACTTGTGGATGTCATCACGCGTGCAGTATACCCTTTTAATGCGTTCTTTGAATTCGTTCCAGGGGGTGGCGTTAGCAGCTGCCAACCCTAGTATCTGTACTTGCGCGTTCCACCAGGTTAGCGCGATCCCTTCCAGTGGCGTACTTGACCCTGCGAGCCTCAGGGCATTCACTCATATTGGATACTGACTCGAGCTTCCCAAACCAATGGAGTAGTCTCACTGCTCCTTCTGTGCCACTGGATGTGCTTGGACGACAGTCCATGAAGTTCTTGAATGTGCAGACAGGTTGCTATGCATTCTGACCCGTTGCGCGAGAAAGATAGGTCAAGGTTAAGCGCGAGAGTTGGGTCACGAGAGTAGGATCTAACATCCTAGGATAGGTCTGGAATAGCAGGTTATACCTCCTGCCTGTGCGGCTACAAGCGCCGCAGCAACTTGTTCGTTAATGAGAGCCGTCAACTGGGCTTGAGTCATGTTAACACGTCCAGACATGATCGAACAGTAAAGGTAGCATAAGTATGAATGGTTCGCGAGTAGTGCAATGACAGAAAAGTGTAGGCACATAGGTGTTCTCAAGCAATAGCATATAGTGAGCAATGTAATCTAAGCAAACCACGAGCAAAGTTCTATGTAATTCTAGCATGTAGGCAATAAACATAAACCTTATTACCTAGGATGTTGAGTCTTGCACGTGGAGCGAAGCGTCGTTGTGGATCGTTGAGAGCACTGTTCTGGTTATAGTCTGGCTTTAATAAAAATGTTTTCCCATATTAAAACCAAGTTCTCTATAACCAATGGCTCTGATACCAATCTGTCACACCCCCAAAATCCACACGCGGAGTACCACCGCTAGGGAGCGTGACATGACCAGGATCAAGCCACCAATCATATCGAACACAGCATTTAGTAATAAAAGTAGATAATGTAATTCAACACGACATGATTGATGTTCAAAACCAAACATAGTTTAAGTAGCGGAAGCATGTAAGTAACCCAACATAGTTAATAGTTTTAAATGTCATAACAGTTCAACATAGTAATCACGATCCTTGTCCACAACGACCGCGCCTCCAGTGCAAGCTCCATAAGTACCTAAGGTCCTGCAAGGCATGCAGCAACGAGTCAACAACTAGTTGAGCGAGTTCACAGTTAACAGTTCAGTAATAGTATAGCGTGAGTAGTAGTATGTTCGTTCGTTATGTCATGTATCGTATTAGTTTCCATCGCGGCCTCCCAGGCAGGTATGCGAAGATATTAGGGGATGTTCATCCCGAGTATTCTAGACTAGGTTTATCTGTATCGCGGCCTACCAGGCAGGTGTGCGAAGATTAGTAAATTTCAGTTCGCGGCCTTCCAAAGGCAGGTGTGCGAAGTCAGTCATAATATCGCGGCCAACCCTTGGCAGGTGTGCGAAGATCAGTTCAATAAGTGTTACTAGTCTAGTCGTATTCTTATCGTTAGGTTCTATCAACTGAGTATGTACAATAAAGTAATCCAATCCCATTCCCACCCTGGGAACCCCATGCCTTGGCTGTGTGAACTCACCTTGGTTTGCTCGGTATGCTATGCTCTAGGGTTTATCAAATGTCTAAGTCCGTTACACACAACCTAGGATACATTGCACATGATTCATTCAATTAGGGTTACCAATCCTTGATATTCAAACAACTGTGTTTTGTGTGCTTATTGTGTACATGATGATACCACATAGAATGTTCACACATGCAGGAATCATACAGTTGCATTCAATATCATACAATCATATACATAGAATCATGCATCACGTAAGCAGTCAATCCTATTCACATAATTCATGCGTAGCGTCCCTGATTTCACGGTTTAATCTTACGTGGATATTAATCTAGTTGCCACTGTTAACATACTTTATACATTTAGCAGTGCCAATAACTTCACATGTTTAACGAGGTCAAGGACTTAACAAAGTGTCATACACAGCTTAACAGAATTAACATTATATATCATGCAGCACGTTGTTTCGAATTGATCATTACACAACATCAGACAGGGCCTTGCCCTTCTAAAACTCAGACAAGTATGTGGGGGGGGGGGCTTCCCCTGTTTAAAAGTCGGACTAGAACGATACTACAAACATCGGACAATTGGTTTCCCCTTAAGAAAGTCGGACATATTTCATACTAGAGTTCGGACTTGTGACTTGTATTAAAAGAATTCGAACTAGGACAACATCTGAACTTCGGACCTCCACCATTGCAAAACTCGGACCTAGGGAAACTCTTTCACAAGGTCGGACTAGGGTGGAGCTCAAGAAACTCGGACCACATGAGGATCCAAAACTCGGACCTTCTTCACTTACTAAGAAATTCGGACATATAAACAAGTAAAAGGTCGGACCATGGGGGTGTAGGGGTTTAAACATCGGACCAAGAGATCCATTGAAGAAAACTCGGACCACATATGGTCATGAAACTCGGTCCCAATTGCACTTACAAAACTCGGACATCATGAAGCCAATAGGTCGGACATGAGGGGGTTTGGGCCAAAGTTCGGACAAGATGTTTGTGCCATTGAAACTCGGACCAAACACAAGTTAATCAATTAAACTCGGACCACACTTGATTAATTAAACTCGGACAGCACTTTATCAATCAAAACTCGGATATATATCATCTATTAATAATTCGGACTCTATGTGTTTATTAAAGAGTTCAGACCAGTTACCCTTTCATAAAACTCGGACATCATCACATATTTAAAGTTCGGACTTAAACAACATTCAAATCAAAGGTTGGCCAGTAATCAAAACATGCGTATCATTCAAGCACGATTGTAACAGTTACGCTTTCTTTCGTTCATCAGTTACATTCTTACGAACAGGAACCCTAATTCATACACTCAATCATCAGTCAATCATTCTAACATGCCTTGAATCTTAACATCATGCAAATGATCATTCACTAATCAACATCATTATCAAAATACTCAGAATTCAAAAACAACAATCACAGAACATCATATGAAAGCTAGGGTTTACAAGTATTACAATAATCAAGAATTGATACAATCAAACAATCAATAAACAGTAATCATTTACCTTGTGTTGATTCTAGAGAAAATGTGAAATCGAAAGTGATGAATAGCTTGCCAATGATGATGTGATGATTGCCAGAGAAAACCAAAGAATGAAAATACGTGCCTTGTTTCTTGTGTGTGGTTTAGTGAAAGATTAAGGTTAAGTATTATTTATGTTTCACTAATGACTCTTTACACCCTCTATTGTTATATTTTACACAAGTACACCATCTCACAACAATTTCACAGTTTCATCACCAAGTTATATATATGACAAATCTTTCATAATTAACAAACAACCATGTACAATCACACACTACGATTTATTGCACCAAAGCGTATACAATTCCATAGCAACTAGTTGTGCAAATAAACAACTAACAATAAATGAACGTGCAATAAATGCGAAATATGAATCTTAGAAATTCGAGTTGTCACATTATCCCCAACTTGAAAGAAATTTCGTCCCGAAATTTGGTACGCACTCACTGAGGAAGCTAGGTAAGCCGTATCGTTTACTGGTTTTCCTGGGGTGTCACAGTATGCTACCACTGTCTTTTGTCTTATATGACAATGAATATGGCCCGTAAGCATTACATCCTTAATGGATGCTTTATTCACCAAATAAGAAGGATTTCGGGAGAATCCAGTATAAAGATGAATTATGTGATTAAATCACATCTGCCAGGAATGTTAACATGTTTACAGGTGTTTACAAGGATTTGAATCCTTAGAATAGGCTTATGAATTTTCTAAAATTTATAACCCATGTTTTTTTTTCACCGGACGGTTGTTTACCTTATCTGACCTTGCCATGTAGCTTTAATTGCCACATAAGGAAATAATGGACAAGGTTTATTTTAGAAAGTTTTACAGTATTATAATTTATTAACCATGGTTTTAAATGGCCATTTCTGGTTAATTTGTTAATCATTTATATATTCAGGACCTTTATTACAATCCTATATTACAGTTTTAATATTGGCACAAAAGCCTAGTCACAAAGACGGTTTTAATTTATAACCAGGATTTTCACAGAATCGAGGTATTTGGGTCTGAATCACAGTTCATTACCCTTTCTTGACAGTGAGTTGTAGACTTCTACTGTCTCTTAATCCCAGAGGACGTTATTTATTACCCGTAGGCACTTCATCCTTAAAGGATGGCTATCTACTTACAGGGAATTTTAAATAAATCCCAATTTTCAAAGATGGCCTGTGTGATTTATACTGCATCATAATTTACCCAATTATGCTAACATGCCTACAGATGTTAACAAAATTTTGGAATCTTTTAGACAGGTTCTACCATCTTGGCCATGTCTACAATGACACGTGGCTAGGTTTTACCCCTAAGATTCTCTTTTAATATAGACAGGTCTACCATCTTAGCCATGTCTAAAATGACACGTGGCTAGGTTTTACCCCTAAGATTCTCTTTTATTATTATTCGCAGAGCAATCCTAAATTGAGATGTTAACAAGGATCTGAATCTAATTGAGGAACTACCATCTTGGCCCTGTCTTAAAACGACACCTGAGCTAGGTCTTGTCCTTTTTAGATTTTGCCATTTTACTATAATGGTAGATCTTATAATGGGAATGTTATTTTAAGTCTAACCGTTTCCTTAAATTTAAACAATATACTTGGTTGCCCTAAACGGGACTTCTACTGAAATGACTTGCCCATGTAGGGGCTAATCAGAAAAATAATCAAAGGAACCAATCAGGGACAAAACAAAATGAATTTGAATTAGTCCTAAGTTCTTGTCTAGACTCAAGAATCAAGAAATGTGCAATTGTGTAACTGAGATTAAACACAAAAGGCTAGTGTTTAATTCACTCAGTGTTGGCTCTGATACCAGCCTGTCACACCCCTATTTTTCCACGTGTCACCGGTGGGCCCGGTGGGGAGTACGTGACGTAGTTGATATCATCATAGTCAAACCACACAATTTAAATTCACAGCGGAAGCAAAAGATAAACAAATTACAATCCGATATGAAGTAATATCCAAGTATTACAAACGGAAAGTAAAAGATCCACAGGCGGATCAAAAATAAAGAGGAAACTTGTTCAACAGACTTTAACATCTAAGCTTGCGAGAATTCTATTTGATGCTAGGAGAAACCAGCCAATTACGCGTAGTACCTGCACTTAGTCTTTTTGGGAAAATACGTCAGTTTTCACTGGTAAATACAATTTAACTGACTCATTTTGAAAAATGTTTTAAAATTGATTTAAATGCCCGCGGCACAAAACTTTTTATAACTTGGGATAATTATTTGCTTAATAATCTTGTAAAAGAATTACATGTCTGTTATGCGTTCAGTTGTCTGGGTCGTACCGGGTTAAAGATTAATAGACACACCACGTAATATAATTCCGCCGCGAGACTTCTCTCGACCGACGATTATACTCACTGAAATGCACTACGGGTGTACGCCTACACCCGTGTGCTAAGGTCGTGGCCATTCTTTGAATGATGCCAAGGATATCCGGGACATGGTCATTAAACCCCCAAAGGCGTTAAACAAACAAAACAACATTTTTAAACGGGTTAATTTGACAACACTTAGCCATCAGCTGGTTAAGGTCAATTCCCCGACCAAGCGGTTTTATATACCGTACCCCAAGCCCGTATAGGGAAAATAAGTTAAACGTATTTACCTGAGCAAATTTATACAATTTATCCCAGCCGTATACCACCAAGCAAGTACAGATAGCTTTTACTGGGCTCCTAAATCTGGAACGAAGGTTTTTAATAACCTATTAGATTTCTAACGGGTCTTTAATTAAGCCTAAGCTCAGACCGGTTAGTTTTAATCAGAAGAATACGGTTCAAACGCATGACAAAGCGAAGACCGATTTAGAATGTGGTTTTGACCCGACAAGCTTGCATGCTTGTTTAATATGGGTAACTTAAACACATTCTGGAATTTGAGATAAAAACGATATGGTTTGACCCGTTTCGGCTAATATATGCAAACTAGTCACATACGCCGATCCGAACGCGAAAAGTGCGTCACGAGTAACCAATGAATCATGAACAGGTTTCCTAAGTTAGTATGCCCTAAATATGTTGTGATATCAGCAGGATACCTTCCGTTATGCCCCAAATAGTTTTAAACCCAAACTATGCCTTATGAGGGCATTTTGGTCATTTTAAAGGGTGTACAAGGGTTTAAATCATAACCTGAAGTACAGGTCTGATTAATTCAGTAAATATACTTAATTTACTAAGTTATAACAGTAGGGTATCAAACCTAGGTGAATTTTATTACCTTTAACCTTACTATGCACCGTAGGAGCATTTTGGTAATTTCACATGTGCCTAAAAGGTCACTTCTGGAATTCTGAGTTTAAAATATTTGCCTACTGTTAAAAATATAAAAACTTACTGAACACATCAGTAGGTATCAACCCTTTATGCTTAAAAAGGTTCTAGTACATACTTATGCGCTTAAAATGCTTAAAAAGGCGATTTAGAGCCATTTTCGGGCTTTCTAAGAAGAGCTGATATTTTTGTTATTCCAGAAGGCTCAAATTATTTTATTTATCATTTTAGATCAGTAGAAAAAGGTTTGGGGTCAAAAGGATTTGTAAAACTCATTTTATAGCCCAAAAGGGCAAAACAGGCAATTACCGAATCAAGCCTATAACCCTATGTTATGCTCAGCCTAAAAATAAATAAAAATCTTTAAAAATCCCAAAATATTATTTTATATCAGTAGGTAAGAAGTTTGGTATCAAAAATTGGGTTTAGATAGGATATATGCTAATTACGCCGTTTAATTAATAAAAGGCTTTCTAATTACGCTATTGAGCATAACTTCTAATCTAGACCTCAAACTGATGTCAAATTTTAGGGACAAGTTTATAATTCAGTAGTGAAGGTTTCTATCCTTTCACATTTTCAAAAACGTCGTTTTAGGGTCAAAAGGGCATAACGGTCAACGTTTAGGCTTTTAACGGAAACAAGCATGAACTAGGATTTCTATGGAACCAAGTTGTATAACTTTAGAGAGTTATACTAACTTATACTACGGTCCTAATGGAATCCTAAGGCATATCTAAACTAAGCTAAATCGGGTCAGAACTGAAAGTCAAAGCAAAAGTCAACTTTTGCGACTTTCGGTTCCGAACCGGGCCTATACTTAGAATTGTCGGGTTGAACCATGTTTAAACATGTTCAACTAATATTTACCAAGTTATTAAAGTGGCAAAACTGATTTTATGACTTTTATATTAATAGTTATGAGTTTCATTTAAAACTAACCCGTTTGACTTTAATTTGACCCGACAATTAAACTAAGTAAACGTGGTAATTAGGAGGTGCCCTTTTGAGGGTTTAACACCCACCTAATTACGGTCACGTAGCCATGTTCGTTGCGAACAATGGCTCAGCCATTTGAAAGTCAAAGCGTTTATCGAAAATGCTTGACTTTTCGGCTATAAACGCTAAATAATTAAACTAAGCACGAAAGGGGACTTACAAAGGGTCCAAAGGACTGAGGGAGGTTCTCCAAAGAGTTCAAGATCCTCACAACTCAGAGAATTTATCAGATTGAAGGAGAGGTGCAAATGAGAGCCAAACATTCAATGGGTATTTATAGGATTTAGAGGACCGTTAGGATCGTTCCTTGATAAATGTGATCAAATCTGGACCGTACACCTTTACCCCTTGTTTTAGCAATCTATGGGCTGCCCAAGGACTGAAGAAAACCATTTGCAATTGATTAAAACACCTGTAACAGCTGGTAACAGCTGGAAATCAAGTTTCTAAAATGGCAGTTTTGGTCCCTGCATGCTTCTAGCCCCTTTCTGATGCGTTTGAGGCCCGTTAAACCATTTTTAAGGCTATAAAATGATGCCTAAGCATAGGGAATATGAAACATGCTCAAAAATATGCCGGATGTCGGTTTGTTTGGTCGTACGGTTACGTTGTTCGGCTAATTACGACGGAACACGGACGGACGCGAAAAACGGTCCAAATTACGCGACGAGTGGAATTTTATCATGGCACACACTAAAATAAAATATTTTAGTGCCTACATAAATTTTTGGGTGTCCGGGGATATTCAGAATGCGAGATATGCGCAAAAGTGCAAACTTGTGCACTTTTTGACACTTTTAGTCCCTGCATGACATAAAAGTTTATTTTTGCGCACCAAACACCTCTAAGCCTATATCTAAGCTATATAAATAATAAATGGGGTATGTTTAACTCATGGACATATTCCGGAAGGTCCGTTATCAAACGATTCGACCTCCTTTTGCAGTTTGACGTAATTAGTCCCTTAATTGCGCAAAGTAGCGCGAAATGCCGTTTAATGATATCTAAGCCTTCCATGGCCCATAATAATCATTCCTAAGCATATACTTAAAAATTACTACGCTCTCGTTCGCTTAAATGGTCCCCGAATGGCGTAGATTCAAAAGTTGACGCTTTAGGTCCCTCTATTGCGCAAACTTGCGCATCTCATCATTTAATAGCATTGAAGCCTCATCTAATCCATATTGGGCATTCTTGTAAGTATTATTAAACATCACCATGCTTCAGGTTCGCTAAAAGGTCATTCAGAGGTATAATTAAACATATTGACACTTTTAGCCCCTCTAATTTGCAAAGTTGCGCGTAACTTTGCTTATAGGCATCAAAACCTTATATGGCCATTACTTGGCATTCCCGAGAGTATAATTAAACATCATGAAGCTCCCGGTTTGTTAAAAGGTCACTCAAATGTAAGGATTAACATGTTGACGCTTTTAACCCTTCATCGCGCAAACTTTCAATTAATCACGCAAACGGCTACACTTATTCATCAAGTGGCACATTTGTGAATATAAACATTGTAAGAGGTTATTTAGAAACTTATTTTAGGTATGCTAACACGTTCAGTCCTTTTATAATCAAAGTTTTAAATTTTTCGAAAAAATTAGTCCCTAAATTTCACTTTTTGACTTCATTAGGGTTTATTACACGTGTCAATACATCATTGGACGTGATTTTACGAGGTGTTACATGAAGGGCACTCTCAGATGGCTTTGAGAAAAGCGTTATTCAAATCGCATTCAGAGGGTTCCGGTTCATTGAGAACAGCATCCAGGTGCCTCCACACCATCTTGAAGGGGACAATAGAATCAGAGACCCAGAAAAAACGATCCTTCCAAGTACCAAGAGTGCTAACCATGGAAGAAATAAGACAAGCATCAACCTTGGATGTTTCAAAGGTGAACCAATCACCGTTTTTGGCCAAACGGAAAAACCGACGAAAAAGCAACAGTGAAGGATCATAACCAAGGGCACAACACAAAACTTCGAAATGTAAAACCCTAGCCATGCCCTTCGGATGAATTTGACCAAATGAGACTCGGTAATACTCCAATAGATTTAAAACAAAGAGGGAAAACAGATGACGGAGGTTCGAAAACTCAAAATGACGACAATAAAGAGCAATAGAACCTGCCGGACATTTATCAATCGGAACGTCACAAGCAGGAGCAGTTGGTTTAAACTTGGTCCCAATACCATATTCCATGCAAAATAGTTCTACCTCTTCTTGGGTTAATCGAGAAAAGGATTTTGCCAAATCCTTTCGAGCACCCATTTTGCAGAAAATAAGAAGAAAATAAGGAAATAGGAGAAACCGGAACTAACCTGAAGGATGGAAAGAAAATGCAGAGAAAACTTGAAGAGAAAGTGAAAAATTATTGTTTGTCTTCAATAATGAAAAAGGATAATGCCCAAATAAAAGTTATGATTAAACAATAGTCATTAAACCACTCCCTACAAAAACCGCCGACCTATAAACTGCCACACATCAATCAAATCAGTTGTCAGTTTTTAAAATTCAAAAACCTCAACCGTTTCCAACCCTTCAAGCTTTGAGCCTTTAGGCAGTAAAATACATGTATAAAAGTCAGAAGTCTTTGAGCTCATTCCCCAAAAACCTCTGACTTGGGGGGGCTGATGACGGTGGTTGCTCAAGACCAAATAAAAATGACTTAAATACATGAATGCTCAAAAGGTTAAATGGTTCAAAGGTTGAAAACCCGGGGAGTTGAGATAAAGCAATGCGGGAACAGTAAAAAGTCACATCTCTGGATTGCTTCACCAACTCACCAGCCGCAAAAGTAACACGGATCCACAGAATACACTCTATTATCCGTAGGTCAAAAGGCTTCAACCCCCGAAAGGGTAAGTCCCCCACTGCAAGCATGTTCACTAGTCAACACATTCCTCTTTGGGCTAAGGCTCTCCCTATAAAAGTGACACTTCATTAAGTGTGCAAGATATTCCAAGGGCCAGCTCTGATTTCTGAAATCTCTGGTCATTCTCTTCGAGTACTTGCTCCATGCAAGTCACTTTCTTTCACATTCAACACACACATTCCTTTTGCTCATACATCCGAATTTGAACACACTTCAGAAGAGGATCCTTAGCAAACAACAAAACCAATCTAGTGAACCTCTCTCCACGTCTTGCAAACGTGGGGGGACCCCACGACCTGCGTTAGTCAAAGTTGAACCCTTTAACCCTTTTGCCTAACCAGCCCAACTACTATCCTTGGTCTATTATCTGTTGCATCAACAGCTATTTGTGCCGTTTTTAAAAGTTTCAGATATTTATAAAAACTAGGATTATTCCCAACGCGCGTTGCGCGAGAGAGTCGGGTGAATTTCTCACAACCGTAGCAATGTTTAATTAAAAAAGTAAAACCGAACTATAGAGATTGGTTCTATAAAAATACAAAATGTATGACAAGTATACGTCCCTTAAGCAGAGTAATGTAAAAATAAACCAATGGCAAAAAAATATGAACCATTTAAACTTAAAGTGGCTATAAAAATATGTACCAAATACTGGGATATCAGAAAGTGTAAGTCCTATTCTGAATGGACAGAATTCAAACTTTTGTAGCCAGTTGTGCATGTAGAGTGTACAACCACAATTCATATATTTTGTAACAGGTTAAAACTACTATTTGCATGTGCCATTTGATTTTAATCCTTGAGGAAGAGTTTCACTAAAATGGTTTTAAGATTGTAACCCAACATAGCACCCATCATTAACACTATCTAGATGCTAGCTACTAATTTGTGGTACAAAGTCATTATCCAGATGTGATTCAGCCAAGAGACTCATTTAAGTGCGTATTTGACATACTAAATACCAAATTTATATCATTGCACAATCAGCTACTTCACAAAAATGTATAAAAGTTACACAACTCAGTACCTAAGCACTAAAGTCTAGCTTGATTGGTATCAAAGTATCAAATAGTTCTTTTCATACTGGTTGGGTGGTTGAAGTCTAACTGGAGGCATTTCAAGTGCATATGTAGAATTGATTGTGTCAGAAAAAAAATTTACAGCTTACATGTAAAATTAGGGGTACTAAACGGGTCGGGTTCGCGGGTTGGCGGGTTCAACGCGACCCGAAACCGGAAATCATATCATTCATATGAACCCAAACACGACCTGAAATTTCGTGGTTTGACCCGAACACGACCCGTTCAACCCGAATTTTTTTATTTTTTATTTCTTTTCTGAAATAACTATATTAAAATTAAAATTTAATTAAAAAACACAAATGCATATAACACAATTATATTTAAATTATAAAAGCTTATATTAATTTCTCTTTTTAAGTAATATTATGGAATAAAAATATACCTCATTTAATTTATAACATAAAACATATTGTAAAAAAATATAATATAATATAAATGTGTTAAACGGGTCAACTCGTCAAACCGACCAGGTTGACTTGAACCCGACCCGTAAACCAACATGAAACTGACCCGAACCCGTTTAGACTGAAGCTAAACCCCCAAATTTCGTTTTAGGTTCGTGTCGTGTTTTCGAGTCATGTTAGAAATTCACACCCCTATGTAAAATCCTCGAGCATACTTATATGCATATGATTCCTACAGACCTTACATACAACTTTCATTTTTGTATTCTATATGCATTCACTGGTCTTGTAAGTGAAAGGTAATTGCTTAGGATAATTCAAATAAGCAAACCAATAAAATCAAGAATATAGTGAAGGATGCATATGCAAATTTAGAATCTCACATAAAAATGAAAACAGAAAACCACTAAAGATAGCAAACTGGGTTGGCCAGTCGTGTTGTCTACTTGTCTAACATGTTGAAATGTGTTCTAGGATAGTTGGGTTTTTCAGATCATCCAAACTATTTCTGTATGACATTTTGAACTGATTTCACTGTCTCGTGTTTCATTGGCTCATCTTTTTGCGTGTTCTCAACTGGAACCGTCCCTAATCGCGTTTCTTCGCAACGCCAGCATCCCTAATCCACTCGTATAATCTTGGATCTATACCCGAACCATAACCGACCAATACCCGAACCCGACCAGGCCAATACGTGACTCCTACCTGGACCCGAAAATAGGGTCTTCTAATACCCGGGTATTAAAAACCTGAACCCGTGTACACAAGTATAGATTTTCTTGCCAATACCCGAACCCAGAACCGAACCCGAACCGGGTATGGCCAATACCCTAAAATTCAAAACCCGATGATACCCGTACCCAGGTATTAAAAAACCCGGTTTGTGCACCTCTATACGAAATGATTGTTTTTCCAAGGTTTCCTTCAAAGTTTAAATAGATTTCTAATATGGAGCCAAAAAGTTATGTGACAACCCTGAAGCCTTTTCTGATTACAAAATTGCAGTTGGGTTACTATTCTGATTTGATCAACAGTAAAAAGTATCTTCACTGGTTTGGTTACGTTGTGTGAAACAACCTTAATCAGCCACTGATTTCAAAACTCAAATCACTGGCTATAAACCACTCTCATCCATCTGTCTACCTAATCTCCAAACAATCTTATTAATCGCTATTCAAACTAAACAAATTATAACACCTAATGCTTACAAAACCTAATCCAGTCATTAAGCCCAAGACATCAACCTAATTTTCCTAATCTCCAAAAAATCTTATTAATCATTACTCGATACTACACAAATTAGAACATCAAATAATCACAAAACCTAATCCAGTAATTAGGTCAAAATTATCGACGAAATCTCGTAAGTAACGATCATCACAACTCAATAAACCTATCAATCAACTATTCAAAACACGATCATCACAACTCAATAAACCTATCAATCAACTATTCAAAACATCTGAACACCAACAGAACAACAAAATTAAACAGAGACACAACACATTGACAACATAATACCTTCTCAACAAAGGAAGAAGTTTACCTGCATAAAAGATGACAATGAAATCTTCCACCAGTAGCACCTGTTACACATCAACAACACAATCAACAACAAAATCCAAAACCGGCATTGAAGTGGACAACCAATCAAACATATGCGAACCTTTGAAGAAAGATTCAGAAAACACTAAACACAATCTCATGCAATCGAAGTCTTGGAACTCCATTCGACTTGTCACCAGCCATACTCTACTTGCTGAACCCTAATCGTTGCCTTCAAAAAACATGTTAACTTTGCTAGAACCCTAATTCGCCGGAGCCCTAATCACACTGATAATCACCACCGGAAACGCACCCTAATTCCGTTACCATCGGAACCGAACCCTGATTCCGTCACCACCGGAACCTCACACTGAATCCGGCACCACCGCACACCGATAATCTCTCTAGTCACCACCAAATTCGCTGGAGCCCTAATCACACTGATAATCACCACCGGAATTGCACCATAATTCCGTCACCATCGGAACCGCACACTGAATCCGGCACCACCGTACACTGATAATCTCTCTAGTTACCACCACACCACCAGTGATAGGCGACGCCGTCGTTCCGGCACACGCATGGGGACATGGTCGGCTACCGTTCTCTCTCTCTTTCTTACTGATCTCTCTGATTGTTCTCTCTCGCGTGTAATCGGCGGTATGTGGGGGTGCAGTAGGTATAGGGTTTTATACTAGGGCTTATTTACTGTTCATTTCATTGGGTTTTTAATATATGTATAGTGTTGTCTTGCCAATCTTATCTATTGATTGTGTTGATTAGACAGCTGAAATCTCTTCCTATGTTTTGTAAAGTTTTGGCTCTTTGTTGAATATCTTTGTCATACATGCATATATATATATATATATATATATATATATATATATATATATATATATATATATATATATATATATATTGGAGGCCGCTAAAATGAAAACCACCCCCAGTTAAGAGAACCACGAAAACCACTCTTCACCAATCAGATAATGACACCCAAAAGGGTAATATAGTCATTTAATAAAAACCATCAAATCATATATCTCTCCTCTTTAAATTCTCTTTTTAAAGTCATTTCAATTTTTCTCTCTTCACATTTTTAAAACTCTCATCCTCTCATCTCTTTGTAAAAAAGTTTTTGTAAAAAAAAATTGAAAAAAAGTTTTTGTAAAAAAAGTTTAAAACCGTAAAAAAGTTTTCGTATAATTTTTTGTCTTTTGTAAAAAAAAGTTTAAAACCATAAAAAAAGTTTTCGTAAAAAAACGTAAAAAAATTTAAAAAACGTGTGTGTAAAAAAGTTTTTTGTAAAAAAAAAGTCTAAAACCGTAAAAAAAGTTTTCGTAAAAAAAAGTTTAAAACCGTAAAAAAAGTTTAAAAACGTGTGTGTAAAAAAACGGCGCGTAAATACGGGGCCCAAAAAACGAGGAATAAAAAATGGCGCGTAAAAAAACGGCACGTAAAAAACGGGTGTAAAAAACGGCGCGTAAAAACAGGGCGTAAAAAACGGCTCGTAAAAAAATCGGGTGATAAAATGACGCGTAAAAACGGGGCGTAAAACCGGGCGTAAAAAAACGGCGCGTAAAACCGGGTGTAAAAACGGCGCGTAAAAACGAGACGTAAAAACGGCGCGTAAAAAACGGGGCGTAAAAACGGCTCGTAAAAACCTTTTTTTGTAAAAAATTCCTGACAAAAATTGGTTTTTTGTAAAAAAAAAATCAGATTTTAAAATGGTTTTTAATTAAAAAAAATGATTTTAATAAAAACAATTAATTTAATAAGACAAAAAAGTAATAAAAAACAATATATATAATAAAACAAAACAAGCAAATTTACTAAACTACCCTTTTGAAATTAAAATATTAAAAACATAATAAGATAAAAAAAATTAATATTGTTTTTATAACTTTTAATCTCATCCATCTATCTTCAAAGATCAATGGTTGAAAAGTGGTTTTCGTGGTTCTCTTAACTGGGGGTGGTTTTCATTTTATCGGCCCTTACATATATATATATATATATATATATATATATATATATATATATATATAGGGTTAGGATTTAGAGAAAACGGTGGAAAGTGTGAGAACGGTGAGAACGCTTATTGATCGTCCGATCAAAACAATCTATGGACTAGATTGGCGCGGTGGCGTTTTTGTAAATAACACCAATTCTATTAAGTGGACGCGCTTCATTAAGGGTAAAAGGGTTTTAGACTTCTCTACCAAAAACGCCAAACTAATGATTAAAACGCCATTACGGGCCAAAACACATCCTATATAAACAAAACATCTCAGACATTCATTAAACACACCCCGAACCGGAAACACCATATTTACTACTATATACCATTCATCTTAGAAACGCCAAAAAACCCAAAACATCAAACACACCAACTCAAAAACGCCATATTTTACTATATACCAATCATCTTAGAAAATGCCAAAAAACTCAAACATCAAAGATTCCAAAAATCGACGTTTCTTTTAGATACACTATTTCCTCAGTAAAAACGCCAAAATGGCAAACATCGTTTCTTGTATATTCAATATTGTTCTACGCGAAGTTTCGCAGAATGCATTTTTGGTTGAGGTGCTGTGGCTCAATAACATTTTGCTGCATGAGGTGGACAAATATTCAACAAAAAGATGGCGGTGTCAGACTTATGTCATTTTTTGTGTTTTATTCTTGATGAATATTATAATGGCATGAAGAGACGAATGACACTGATGAGTGGTTTGAAGATAAACATGAAGATAAAGATGAACTTCAAATAAAAAACTCACGTCATTTTGTCCTTCCAAACGGCCACAAAAACCCTACTTCAACAACAAAAACACAAAATGAAGCATGCCAAAGTCAAACCGCCAGTGAACATGTTTCAAAGAAGAAAGAGACTAATGATAGTGAAGATTTGGAAGATGAATTGTTTCTATTTTTACTTTTTTAATTTTCTTTTTGTGTTGTTTGTTATGTATTTTTCAGCTAAGAACAAAAAATACATTATTTTAATAAAAACGCCAAACAGACATAATGATTGTGAAACGCCATCATGCTATAAAACGCCAAAAACTCCCAAACTATAATAAAAGTAATTTAGACAAGTATTATTAAAAGCTAAAAATAAAAAAAAACGCCAAAAACTACTTAAAGCCATTAAAAAAGGCCAAACTTGGAAGATGACACGTCTATCATCCTAAAAACTCATAAGAACAAAGACAGTAAAAATACACACAGTAACTGAAAAGACGACTACTTTAATAATATCATTTATTATAAATAAAATCCCCCTAAACTACGCGCCAAAAACATCCTATAAGAGAGACGTCTCTGCACAATCAATTGTTCAAACCCAAAAACAACGCCATGTTTCCTAGAAACCACTCACTTTAAAACGCCAAAAAAATAGTTAAAAAAGCCACAGATGGGAAACCTCGTTTCTTCTATATTGAGTATTGTTCTGAATGAAGTTTCACTGAATGGATTCTTCTCTGAGGTGGGTATCTCTATAAGCTTTTGCTGAATGAGATGGACAAATATTCATGAAAAAAAGACTGATGACACTGATATGTCATCATGTCACTTTGTTCTTGATGGATATATTGATGGCATGAAAGGATCAATACATTCGAGCAGGCGTTGATCTTCAACATGTCACCAAACAAGTATATATCAAACCACAATACAGGATGCCACTAAAAATAAGCATCTTCTAAAGACGGGCATTATGTAGGAAAATAAGGATCTAGATATGTTGGTGCATATGTCTGTCGACTTCGTCTTGTATCGAGTCTTGTATTTAGATTGGATAGACCAGTGCTCGATAGGCTAGAAATCAGGGTTTTAATGTTGTTTGACCAGTTCACATGAACTGGCAAAGCCGGTTCGTACGAAGTGCCACTTCGCACGAAGTGGTAATGTCAGGTTCAAGGGGACTGGCCTCTCCTATAAATAGCTGAGTCATGTCTTCATTTGTAACGTTGCTGATTTCAGAGCAGAGGTGCTGCCAAAGTGTCAAGTGGTCTGTAAAGCTTTCAAATCAATATACAAGATAATTAAAATGAATCTAAGTGTGAATCAAGCTGTAATCAAGTCCTAATCACTGTATTCCGCCTTTGGTTTGGATTAGAACTCTTCCCCACAAGTGGTATCAGAGCTCAGGAAGAAGAGTTCTTACCGATTCAGCTTGTTTTCATCTGAAAATCTCATTTCTACTCACTTTCTTCACGATTTTTCAAAATTAACCAAGATTTTACGGATAAAATGGATTGATTTTGTGATATAACACGCGAAACACTGTTTTAAACAATCCTTGAAAGAATCAGACCCTAATTTGACTTAAATCTTGATCAATTTTGTCAAAAACATACCCGATCGTTTGACATCAGCATCAGTTCGTGTGGAATTACACTCAGTTCACACGTATTGACCACAGGTCGCTTGAAAGTGTCATCAGTTCGCATCAAATCTGTCCAGTTCGCACCAAATCTGTCCAGTTTGCACCAAATCTGTTCAGTTCGCACGGATTGAATAACCCACTTCGCACAAAGTCAACTTAATCAACCTCAGTTCGCTTGGAAATATACCAGTTCGCACGGATTGGGTATTTTATCCAGTTCGTTTGAATAAGCTCCAGTTCGTTTGGTTGTGTATCAGTTCGCACGAAGTGTAACTCATCCAGATCGTTTAAACTTGGTATTCCAGGTCGTGTGGTGTGAATATTTGCAGATCGTTTGTAAATCTCAGTTCGTGTGAAAGATAGTCAGATCGTTTGAGACTTATTTCAGGTTGCACGAAGTGACTAAGTTCTTGTGAGATTGTTTCAGGTCGTTTGAAAAACATCAGTTCGTTTGAAAGAATATTCAGGTCGTGTGGAACAATCATCAGGTCGTGTGAATCAAATCCTCAGATCGCTTGAAACATCCAGCACTCTAAAATGGGGGATGATTTTCTAAGCCCGTTTAGTGATGTATTTGCTTACACTAGCAGCACAGGAGAGAACACATCAGACAACACGAACACCTCAGCACCAAACCCGAACCATAAGAAAACCATTGCTGATTCTCTGAGTGTTGATAATGCCTGTGGCACCTACAACAAACCGCCCAAGCTAATGGCCATAGAGGAATACAACAGATGGGCAAGTAGATTTGAGGAATGGCTGAAGGCATTCGCATACCTAAGTTGGAAGAGTTTGAGAAATGGTTTTGACATCGGAAGAACTGACTATGAAAATTCAATTGATACTGCACAAGAATCTTTCATTGCAGAACAGAAATGCATTGATTTTTTACATCAATCAGTGAGGGATGATATTATATCATTAATTAACTACAAAGATTCCAGAGATTTATGGGAGAAATTAAAGATGAAGTGTGTGGGTGGTGTAGAAATTATTAAAAACAAGAAAAAATTGTTGAAAAAGGAATTTGATCTGTTTGGGTGTATGAAAAATGAGTCTGTGTCAAAGATGATAGAAAGATTTTGTCACTTAAATATGGAGCTTGTAAGATATGGGATTACGTTTACACAGGAAGAATTGGTTGATAAGTTGTTTGACTCACTGCCCGATGAGAAAGATTGGCAGTATTTTGCGCTAATGTTGAAGAACACAGTGAGTTCGACTGAATTGACAATTGATTTGCTAATCGAAAGGTTGGAGAGTCACGAATTGGAACTTAGGAAGATGAACAAAGTCAACAGCTCCTCGTATCAACAAAATGTGGATTTATGTTATCGAGGAAGTATGATTCCAAAAACTGTGTCACCGAAGACTGCATTCTCAGCAGAAAACTCAAACATGCCAAATCAAGAAAGTCAAAACAACAGTTCTACTTCAAGCAGTGGATATCAAAAATGCAATATTGATGTAAACCTCAAAAATGCACAAAACTTCAGCGAAGAAGCAGCCAAGCAGCAAATGGTGTTTTGGCATCCATCTTGGAATCCTATGAGAGCCTTGTTACTGGAAAGTTCGGAAACACCAACCTCACCAAAGAAGATTATGATCAAATCGACCCCGAAGAGATGGAGTTGATTGATATTCGATGGTGTATGGCGAGTGTTGTTCGGAGGGCACAAAGATTCATGGAAATAACCGGTAGACATTCCATTGGTAGACCTTCAACAAAGCTAGGTTTTGATAAAACAAAGGTTACATGTTTTAAGTGCAAGCAAAAGGGGCACTTTAAACGAGAATGCCGAAATACAGCTGCTGATAAAATAGAAAATCCGTTTCATGACGATTATTACAAAAGGGCCATTTATCACCGGAACAAAGAAGAACCACCCAGAATGAAGGTAATTGAAGCAAATCCCAAAGAAAAGTCGAGAGCATTAGCCATTATCCATGATGATGAGGGATTTGATTGGAGTGATTTGTTACCAGAAGAAGATGCAGTGGGTTATTCCTTCATGGCAAAAATCGTTCCTTTCAAAGATAGCCGAACAGAAGAAGTAAAATATGTCAACAGGAATTAGCCCAAAACATGATAGGTAAAATCTATCGAACATGGAAAGAGGCAAAAAGTGCAAAAAGATGGGATACTGATCGGGAATGCTATTTGGATCCTAAAGGAAACATAGTTGTTGAACCTTCATCAATCAGTGTTGAAAGTCTCATAGAGCAAATAGCAGAAGAAGATGAAGCAAGACAGAGAATGTGGGCACGAGAAGCTGAAGAAAAGTTGAAATAAAAAAAGGTCGATGATGGGGTAATCGACACGACAAAAGAGTTCACAGCAGATAACCTGAAGAAAATGGCTGATAAAGTTCTTGCAACGAAAGAGTTAGAGGTAGATTCTAAGTCTGGAACTGAGTCAAAGAGCAAGGTCAGTTCTAATGATTCAACAAATGAGTCAGGTAAGACTGCAAAAATTGCATGAAAGACTGCAAGGTTTGTAGTACACATGTTTACCTCAGTGGTAAAAAGACTGAAGAACTGACAGAAAGAGTCAAAGAAGTTGAAAATCAGATCTGAAGTCGTGACAAATTGGTAAAAGCTTCAAATGATCGAACAAAAGAATTAACTGATAAACTTGAAAAAGATAAAGTTGATATAGAACGAACCAGGAAAGAAAATGAAAAATTAATTCATGAAAACCGTCAACTTTCTGAAAGTCACGAGAAGCTAAAAAGAACGATAAAAGATTCTGATGAAAGAAACGATAAAACAACCAAAGAAAATTTTCAACTGTCGGGAGTACTTCAATCAAAAGAAATGCAAATCAACCAACAATTGGATGAGATTGCAAATCTGAAGCTTCAGTTTCAGGAAGCTAAGATTGAAAACGAACGAATCAATCTGAAGCTCAACAGTTACAAATCCGCAAGTTTTGTTCTTCAACATATCGTTCCAAAACCAATTGGGAAGAACAAAGCTGGCAAAGATGTATATTCGGACGGAACTGGGGTTGGGTATCATCAGGTTCCACCGCCAGTAATAAATAATTTTTCAAAGAAAAAGTCCGGGTTGGTTAACGATAATGAAACAAATGAGGTTAAACTTCCTTAAACAATTGACGTCACATTCACTTCATCATCCGATGAAGACAGTGTTCAGTCCGAAGTTGTTAAAAGTATGGTTGAAAGTATTTTGAAATCTGAAAGTGATTCAATTGAGGACAAAGAATGCTTTCTGTAGGATCGTTTGCTGACACGAACGAGTCGATCAGAAGAGTCTTTGCTCGATACGAAAGGTGGAAACAGACGTATCAAGTCAATTCAGCTAGATATTCACTTTAAACTGTCTTTTGATTGATTTGACAACGTTTTACAGCGAGTAGACACTTCGGCAGCAGTTCGGTACTCAAGCCGGAAAGTTACAAATGACAAGGTACCTCTAGTATTTATCGGCATTGGTATTTCATACGAAACCACTCAAGCGAAACCAAGTTCACACGAAATAGCTATTTCGTGCGAAATCACTTGTTGATTTCGTGCGAAATGACCAATCATGTCATTTCGTGCGAAATGACCTTCTAACCTATTTTTGACAGTTTTCTCGTACTACGTGCCCTGTTCTATCTATCTAATACAAGACTCGATACAAGACTAAGTCGACAGACGTATGCACCAACAGACTCCCCCTCAGATGTTGACGAAGTCTTCAGTGTCGAGTCTTCAATCTTCAATCTTTATCAGTCTTCTCGAACTCTTCTGAAGTATCTGACAATGTAAAGAATCCTCAATCTCTCTCTTCTCTTTTCATCTCCAGAATCTCAACCTGGCTCTTCCTCACTCTAATTCTCTTGATCCGATCTCTTGATTCCTTAAGTTCATCATCAACCCACAGATCCATGATCAGAACCTGGGTCTATACAACTTCCCAGGATTTGAACCTGGCTCTTTACCATTCAAATTCCTCTTTGCTAGCAGACTCCCCCTTGAGTTGTGCTCGGGATCGTAGTCTAGCATTCACAGGTTTAAGATCGTGACCTGGCTCACATCCTGCTCAGTATCGAAACCCGGCTCTCTCAAATCACAGACTCCTCAAGAATCGAAACCTGGCTCTTCTCAAATTTCATACCTGCACATTCTCTACCTCAAAATAAATTTCACAAATTTATAATTTGACAAATTTATATACACTTGTAAAAGATGAATTCAAGAGATGAATTAAAACCACTTGCAGGTAGACATCAATCAGAATGATTTAACAAATTTAGTTACTGATGAACCACTTGTAATCAACAAATTCAAAACATGATATGACATTTTTAATTTTTGATAATCACTTGAAGAAATATCATTTTCTTTTTCCAAAACAGACTCCCCTTTATTTGTAGCCCATCATGTTTAGCACTCGGAATTTTGAAAATCAGCTTTCCAACATCAGTTGTCGAAAATAGAATGAAATAAAATGTTTTTGGATTTTTCAAAATTTTATGCTAAAACACATTCTTTTTGAATTTTTATTTAAGAGAAATGCAGTAAAGAAATATATACAGACAATATTTTTGTGAGTTTGTGTAAGAGGATCATATCAGTTTATGAGACAAATCACTAACACCGTTAAGCTTTAAATATTTTAAGTTCTAAACAATTCACTTAGATTGTCAGTATACTGATCCACTTAAATTCTCACACAAAGTTCAACTGTTTCGAGATACGAGATTAGTGTTTTAATGACTTAAACTTATTCGCGTGTCCCACCTCAGAATATACTCCCGTATCCAGACTTCCATATTCAGTCTTACTGGTGAATGTACACTAATGATATCTGTAAACGGTTAAGTGCGAGACAATGAGAGCTCAGGTTAGAACTTCCGTTCGTACAGAGAGATGATGGCTCGTCCTTAGGTGTGTCCCGTTTGGGGATCTTTTCTTCAACAGCACATGATTAGCATTTTTCAATGTTTCATCATTTTTTGTACTGAGGGTGGGCTTTAAGATTAAAGCAATGCAAAGCATTATACGAGAACTAGGCTATTGCTTCTGCAAAATCAGAAGTTCAAGTATAATACCCCAGATATCACCACGCACAAAGACCTAGTATGTCAGAAATAGAAAATCTTTCAAACAAGATTTCGGGGGTTACCCATATATCCGAGAGATGTTCTCCACGAAATAAGCAAGTTTAATATTTATGTTTATATCTCGAAAACAATCTACTGAATGTATAAAAACCTACTGACATATCCACAGTGAGATCGTTTATCACATTTGACTTTCCAATTCTTTACCGTGCTATGATAGTCCACTGATGTACTATCATTTCCTCTTTTTCACAACAAAACTCATTTTTGAATTTTATTATGTTTTTGTCTTTTTCAAATTTTCTAATGTTTTTGGATTTTCTGAAATTTCTTACTCCCCCTAAAAAGCAAACAGATTTAAAGAAAATTTGAAAACAAACTGTACAAATAAAATGACAACCCGATGTGAATTGCTTCAATTCGCCATTCACTTGGCATAAACAGTCAGAACTCCCCCTTAACAACAAACTATTTTCCCATTATGATTTCAAAACACTTAAGTTTGTTTTAATCAAAATGGTTTTTCCAGAAAATAAGTTTTGTTGATTTTACCACTTGTAAGGACTGGGGAAATACTCATCACTTTGTTTAATCAACCACTTGTATGAGGATTACATCAAGTTCAATTTAATGACCTTGATTAATCTCTTTGCAAGAACAAACCTCTTATCAACCACTTGGTTTGCTAACCTCTTCACCACTTGTAAAGATATGACAATATCACGAAAATACCACTTGTAGGAAATCAAGTACAACTTAATGTCCTTAATTAACCACTTGAAGATCGAAATATCACAGTTACCAACTTGTGAATTTCTCAAGAAAGATGCCGATTCCTACTCCCCAATTACCAACCTGGGAGTTCCGGCAAGTCAGGTTTTTCAGTTAAGAATATTCTCCCAAGCCTAACAGTCCTTGGGAGATTCCGTGTCATCAACACTCGGTTTCTTACCTTTCCTCTTCTTCTCATAGAATTCCTTTACCCCTTTGACCTTCCTATCAATCATTTTTTCAAAAATATGTTTCACTTTGGGGTTAAAGTCTTTTTCAACATCAAATTCTTTCTTTTCAGAAAAGAATTGGTTTGAAATCTCAACTTTGCCAATTTTTTGTTTAAAATTTTCAGCCCTTAATGGTGGAAAATTTTCATCATCCATTGGAGGTACTGACTTTTCACATTTTGATTCAACATGTGGCTCCTCTGAATTTGTGGAATCAGATTCATCGCCAGACAATAGCTCCTCTGATTTTGACGAATCAGAATCATCGCTAGAACTATCATCAGATCTCTTAACAACCCATTTTTTATTGTCAAGATTTGCTTTTTTCTTGTAAAATCTTTTTGAACATTCACCAACCTCAAATTTTGAATCTTTGAAAACTATAAAAGTTTTGGTTGGTAGTTCACTTTCAACCATCTTTTCTTTCAGTTTAAGAGACACTCCCTATTTTGTTTGAATTGCCTTGGGACAATTCTTGGCAATATGACCAACTGTTTTGCATTGAAAACAGGTTCTCGTCTCCTTCTTCTGAACAGCTTCATCCTTCATTCCTTCTTGTTTTTTTTTGCAAGGAATTCTTTGTTAGATTACTTCCAGAATGAGCTTTTCTCTTCTTCTTCTGAGCTTGCTCCTGAAACAAATACAGTTTTTGGTTTATAAGTTTTATCACTTTTATAATTTTCTGGTGAACTAAAACCCAATCCTTTCCTTTTGAAATTACTATTATGGTTTGATTTCTTTCGATAACCAGAACCAGAACCGTAACCCTTTTTCTTGTTTTCTCTTTGTTGTACTCTTGAGGTGTATATTTTAGGTTTTTCAGGAAGATTTACATCTTTTATTTCAGAAATATTAATTTCTGTTAGTTTGAAAACCTTTTTGATCATTTCAGTTTTGACACCTCTTATTGGAAATTCTTCATCAGAATATAATTTTTCAGAATCATTCAAAGTATATGCCACTTTGATTGGTTCGTCATTCAAATTAGATTTTGGTAACAGGAATTCATTATTGTAAACCCGTTTGTCCTTTTTGACTGTTTGACTTGGAGTGTCGAACTCAGACTTTGACTCAGACTTAGACTCCTCCATATCATCTTTATCTAACACATGATCCACCACTTTCTTCATTAATTGAGATTGTTGATCAGTGTCAGATGCAGTGAAAGTAACATCAATGTTTTCTAGCAAATTGACTGATGGTTCAGACTCCCACACTAAGTTGATTGCCTTTTTGACTCTTTCAGAATTTGGATTTCTTAGCGAATATCCATTTTCGAGCGGGGGTGGACACTTGTTGTAACTAAAACTTTGTCTCTTACCAGAATCTTTTACTTTATTTTCTTCTTTTGTTTCAGAAATCTTTTCTTCAGATGTATCTCCTTCAAATGCCTTCATACCTTCAACTGTTGGATAAATCCTATCAATAACATAAGAAGTACATGAGTAACTTTTTAACAACCTATTTACTCTTTCTGTTTCAATCCTTTGTGTTTCAAGTTTTTGTTCCAAAACATCTCACTTCTCAATGTAATTGTTTACAACTTTCTGCTTTGTCATGAAAGCTCCTTGAAGTGTCTTCATGGCTGTTGCTTGTTCACTGCTAGATTCATTGTACTGATTCATGGCTTTTTTAAGAACATCATAAGATTCTTTTAATCTGTTCATATTATGAATCAAAGTACTATTTTGCTTCTTCACTGCTTCACAGTTTTCACATTTCACAGGAATCTTTTGTGCATCAACTAAAGTTACTTCTTTTGCTTCTTCACTGCTTCAATAGTAAAAGCTGGAACTTCTTTTGCCTTTTTCCTTATCACCGGAACTTCTTCATCATCACTGCCGACCGGTTTTTTAACTTTCTTCTTTTTCTTTCGAGTTTTTCCATCATCACTGTCACTCTCCTCTAGCATTCTTAGGTGCTCCTCCATTCTTCTTGCATAATAATAATCATCATCATTATCACTGTCTTCAGCAACTCGAGCAACAAAAGCTTTGGCTTTTAAAATCTCTTTATCCGGACAATAAGTATCCCAACTAAAATTTTCCCAGCTAAAGCCTTCTGGTAATCTTTCATCATCTTGATCTATCAGAAATGCTTTACTGTCAGCTGAAATATATTTATCCCAACTGGAACCTTTTGTTGACTTTTTATCATCTTGATTCACCATACAAGCTCTCTTTGATGATTCCTCGATCGCCTTCTTGGCATGTGCAGTTTGTGGTTCTTGTTGTTGTTGAGTAACTTGATGATAAATCGCTTTCCGATAGTAATCATTGTTGTTGAACGGATTTTGAGCTCCACTTGCTTCGCGGTTTGTGCACTCTCTCTTGAAGTGTCCTTTTTCCCTGCAACGAAAACAAGTAACTTTAGATTTATCAAATCCTAAAGTAGAAACATTTGCATCACGGAAATCATCTCCTCCTGTAATTTGTTTGAATTTCTCAGCTCTTCTTAACACGCTCGCCAAACACCACTTTATATCCATCAATTCCATCTCCTCAGCATCAATCTGATCGTAATCCTCTTTTGTTAACATTGGATTTCCGACCCTTCCTGCAACTAAGCTACCATATGACTCTAATACAGTTACCAACAAAGACATATGGCTTTTTGCAACTTCTTCTGAGTAATCTTGATCATTCTCAAGGTTTAATGCAATGTTGCATTGGATAACTTTGCCATTCTTTGTTGTTGACAAGTTTGGATCAAATGATTGATATGAAGAAAAACCCGTTTTGCTGTTTGATCCTTTTGATGACCCTCCAGATGAACTTTTAGCATTGAATGCAGTTTCAATTTTCGGTGACATGTTGGTCTTATCACTGATACCTCCTTTGTAATAAAGACCAATGTCTTGTTCACCATCAAAATCCTTCATCCTTGAAATCTTCCTTTGTTCCATCTCTGGAGCTTCAAGCTTTTCAATAAACTTACTCAGTGTTAGATTGCTAAAATCCTTTTTGTTTCTCAACATCATGAGGTATGTGCCCCAAGTTTCATGTGGCAACGCATCAGCCAACTTCTAAATTAATTCTTCATTATCCTTTGCGATGCTCACCCTCTTCATGTTGACTAACAAATTACAGTATCTTTCAATGATCTACTTGGTGCTCTCAGTTCTCAAACCACGAAATAGATCAAATTCCTTTTTCAAGAGTGATTTTTTGATCTTGATCATTTCTTTACTTCCAACAAACTTTGATTTTAATGCTTTCCAAATTGAATAAGCCGTTCCATTATGTTGCAATAAAACCAAGATATCTTCCTTAACAGCTTGCTGCAATAAACTCGTCATCATCTTTTTATTTTTGTATTTCTTTTTATCATCAGCACTAAGATCTTTAATTGCAACCACCTCTTCATCATCATTCATCGGTCTAACATATTTTGTTTCAACACATTCCCAAGCATCTAAGTAATTTGCTTGAACCCAATTCTCAAATCATTCTTCCCATCATTTATACTCCTCAATATTCATGAGCTTTGGCAGTTTTTGCATGGTGCCCGTTTCATTTTCTAACATTGTGTGTTGAGCAATGGTAATCGAAGTAGCAAAGGCGTTGTAAAATTCCTCTTCCATGTTTCGGTTTAAAAATTTCACAAACTATGACTTTCAAATGAAATACACTCTCCAAGCGAAATGATCCTTTGGTGCGAAACAACCTTTCAAGCGAAATGACCAAGCTGATGCGAAATCACTGTTTTCATGCGAAATAACACTTTTTCAAACGAAATGAATGATTTCGTACGAAATACTCAAACGAAATGCCACTTTGGTGCGGAATAGCTGATTTCGTACGAAATACCCGGTTGATTTCATGCGAAATGAATTAATCCAAGTGATTTCGTGCGAAAAGACCCTGAATCTGCTATTTCATGCGAAATAAAACTTCTATTTTGTACGAAATGCTGCTGATGTCATCATGTCGAGCTGTTTTTGCCAAAATTGACCAAGATTTAAGCCGTTTTTAAGTCTGAAACTTTCTAGGGTTTGTTAAAACAGTATTGCGCGTATAATGTGAGAAAATCAAGTCATTTTGACTGTGAAAACTTGTTTAATTTTGAAAAGAAGGTGTAGAAATCAGAATTTGCAACTGAATTGGTAAGAACGCTTCCTCCTGAGCTCTGATACCACTTGTAGGATCGTTTACTGACCCAACCGAGTCGATCAGAAGAGTCTTTGCTCGATACGAAAGGCGGAAACAGACGTATCAAGTTAATTCAGCTAGATATTCACTTTAAACTGTCTTTTTATTGACTTGACAACGTTTTACAGCGAGTAGACACTTCGGCAGCAGTTCGGTACTCAAGCCGGAAAGTTACAAATGACAAGGCACCTATAGTATTTATAGGCATTGGTATTTCGTACGAAACCACTAAAGCGAAACCAAGTTCACAAGAAATAGCTATTTCGTGCGAAATCACTTGTTGATTTCGTGTGAAATGACCAATCATGTCATTTCGTGCGAAATGACCTTCTAACCTATTTTTGACAGTTTTCTCGTACTACCTGCCCTGTTCTTTCTATCTATTACAAGACTCGATACAAGACGAAGTCGACAGGCGTATGCACCAACACTTTCTGAACAATTACATTCCGAAATCAACATCCAAAACAACTTAAGTGAAGAACCTACTCTTGTGATGTACAAGATGTCGGGATCAGATAAGTTGTATTCGGATATTGAATTTCCTCTGGAAAATGTGAATGTTGACAAATTGAAAAATGTGTTCAAGTTGGTTGAGATTGATGTGTCTGAAATCGAAGGTTTGAAACGTTCCAAAAGGCAATTAAACTTTGAAAAAGATAAGGCTTACTACAAAAAACCTGCTGTTCTACCACGATTTTCTAACAACAATCAAAACAGATGGTCGGGCGGATATCAGGGTGGTAAGAATTATCAAAGAAGGAACTTTCAATACAAAAAGTTTGTTGAGAAAAAGGTGTTTGTGAAAAGTTCAAGTTCAAGCTCACTTTCTGAGCAAGAATCTGAAATTTTTTCAAAATCAAATGAAGAGTTTTTTGAAAAGAAGGCCTCACAACCTCAGACCGAAGGCACAAGTCGGGAAGTTGATACCCGTACATGCTTCAAGTGCAACAAAGTTGGACACATTGCACGAAAGTGCACCAACTTAAAACCTAAGTCTGAAGCTGTTGAGAGTCAGAAAAGGAAAGTTGATGCAAAAGGCAAAGCTCTAATGATTGTTGAGAAGAAAGTTTTGAAAAATGAAAACATCAAAATCATAACTGAACCCGTAAAGAATGTGGTAACTAAGACTGATAAATTTTACAAACGGGTTGCTTCATCTCAACAAACTTGGAAGCCAAAATCTGAAGTAAAGAAAGCAAGTTCTCCAAAACCAAAGGTGTCTGAGACTGCAAAATCATCATCTTCAACTGAGAAGATGTATGTACCTTTAGATTACTATGAGAAACTTGAAAAAAAAAGTCTATTTCTTCTGAGAAGAAGTATGTGGTAAAGAAAGACCAATCATCTGGTCAACCTCCGAAAAAGGATTTCTTTCTATACAAAGAGGTTAAGATTGGGTCTGAAGAGAGCTTAAAGATGAATGACAAGAATTTTCTGCCACTATACACTGCAAAAACTCACCTCAATGTCAAGCTACCTGAGTCAAAAGAGGCATGGGTGGCATCAAAATCTAACTAAGTGTTTGTGATATGTGCAGGACCTTCCAAGATCCGTTTTACGTTGGATTATGGATAATGGAGCTTCTCGGCACATGACGGGGAAGAAAACCCTACTCTATGATGTTCGAGGGTTTAATGGAGGATATATGGGATTTGTAGGCAATCAAGGTGGTCGTATAGTTGGTGAAGGAACTATATCCAATGGTATTGTTACGTTTGAAAGAGTAAACTACAACGCTGCACTTGAAAACAATCTTCTAAGCATATCTCAGATCTGTGATCGTATGTATTCAATGCACTTTACGGATAAGGAATGTTTGATTCTGAAACCGGGGTTTGTTGTCCCCGAAGAGTGGGTTATCATGAGAGCACCAAGAGTCAATTATCTGTACGTGTTGGACATGAGCGTAGCCACTACTACCACGGGTCAGACTCACTGCTTCATGTCACGAGCCACCGAAAAGGAGTCACAATTATGGCATCGAAAGATGGGCCATATTCACCTACGAAAGATGAACTACTTGGTACACAATGACTTAGTAAATGGTGTTCATGTGAAAGGTTTCCATCTGGAAGGGGAGTGCATTAGCTGCATCAAAGGCAAGCAAAGAAAGAAATCACACCCTCAAAAGAAGGTTAACTCAGTCTCGAGACCGTTAGAGAGACTTCATATGGATCTTTTTGGTCTGGTGAACATCAAAAGCATAACTGGTGATCTCTACTGTTTAGTAGTAACAGACGACTACTCGAGATTTTCATGGGTAACATTTCTGAAGACAAAAAATGAGACATTCGAGAGCTTGATGACGCTGTTCAGAAAAATTAAAAACTTGTACCGAACTCGAATCAGAAGAATCTGAAGTGACAGCGGTATAGAGTTTAAGAACAACAAAATGGAAGAGTATTGTGATGAGAAAGGTTTACTGCAAGAATTTAGCATTCCTTACACTCCACAACAAAATGGAGTAGCAGAAAGAAAGAACAGGACGCTTATTGAAATGGCCAGGACGGTGCTTGCTGATTCGAAATTACCAGTCAACTTTTGGGCAGAAGCAGTGTCAGCCGCTTGCTATACACTCAACCGAGTTCTTACTGTGAAGAAATTCAATAAGACGTGTTTCGAACTGATAAACAACCGCAAACCGAACCTCAAGTATTTGGAACCATTTGGGTCTCCCTGCACAGTTCTGGAACCTTATCGTAAATTTGGTCCAAAGAGCATCGAAGGAATTTTCGTGGGATATGCAAGTCCAATGAAACGAATCTTTATTCCAAGCTTTAAGCGGATTATCGAAGCACATCATGTCGAATGCCAAGGTTACACAATGCCACCTCAGAATCCTGGTGACTCATGGCGCTTTAACTATGATACTCTATGGGACTCATTCAATATTGAGGAAGAACCAGAGTTCTTTGACGAGTTGGATATTCTAAGAGAATATGAATCATCACAAGAAAGATTCCCAGAAGAATCTTCTAGGCGTCAATGGCAAACTTCAAATGATGATGAGGCTGGTCCAAGCAATACTAGAGAAAATGACGAAGTTCATCAATCTCCGACATCTTCAGAACATGAACAAGCTCCTAACATTCAGACGGCAACAAATGATGAATCAATACCTGATAACGGGCCAACATTTGATCGTAGTGATTCAGTGTCTAAGGGGGAGCAGATCCAGTTTTCAGATCAAACAATTCCAGTCAGCGAACAAGGTGCAAATCAGAATGTCACAAATTTGGAAGGCCAGGTAGATGTTTCAGGCGAGGTGATGCCGAGAACTCTTTCGTACCATCCAGAGGAGCTGATTATTAGAGAGTTGCAATCAGGCGTCCGCCCCAGACGACAAATTGACCAAGGCCTTACTTGTTTTTATTATACAGTTGCTCCTTTACAAACAGAGTTTTCACTTAGTTGTTTCATTTCGCAGATTGAACCGAGAACATATAAGGAAGCACTAACTGAAGATTCTTGGGTCAACGCGATGCAGGAGGAGCTGAGTCAGTTTGAGAAGTTGGGAGTGTGGAAATTGGTAGACTTGCCTGATGGTCACAGGAAGATAAACACCAAGTGGGTGTTTAAGTGCAAAAGAGATGACCGAGGGGTTATTATTCGCAACAAAGCTCGACTTGTAGTCCAGGGCTTTAGTCAGCAGGAAGGTATAGATTTCACCGAAGTATATGCTCTCGTTGCTAGACTTGAAGCGATTAGAATCTTCTTAGCACTTGCATCTTGGAAAGGATTTAAAGTTTATCAGCTAGATGTTAAATCGGCTTTTCTCTACGGGAAGGTAAAAGAGGAGGTATATGTCGGACAGCCACCGGGCTTCACCGACCCAATCCACAAAGAAAAGGTCTATTTACTGGATAAAACACTGTATGGTTTACATCAGGCCCCGAGAGCCTGGTACGAGACATTGTCTCAGCATCTGCTTGCCAACAGCTTCATCCGAGGAAAAGTGGACGCCACTCTCTTCACCAAAGAAGTCGACGGACATCTTCTGATAGTTCAGATATACGTGGATGACATCAAATTTTGGTCAACAAATGAAGATCTGCGCTAAGATTTTGAAAGAGTTATGAAGCAAAGATTTGAAATGTCATCAATGGGTTTGATGAAGTTCTTCTTGGGGCTTCAAGTTGATCAACTGCCCAAGGGAATATTCATACATCAGACGAAGTATGTTCATGATATCTTAGAGAAATTTGGGATGTCCGGGACTGCTCCAGCTTCCACCCCTTTACCAACGGACCATGGGATAAACCCCGATCTCACCGGAAAGAAGGTAGATGAAACGATGTATCATTCCATGATCGGATCGCGGATGTATTTGACAGCTTCAAGACCCGATATCATGTATCCAACCTGCCTCGCAGCACGGTTTCAGTCAAGCCCTAGATCTTCGCATATGGTGATTGTGAAACGGATATTGCGCTACCTAAAAGGAACTCCAAGCTTGGGGTTGTGGTATCCAAGAGAAGGCGACTTCATGCTCGAAGGGTATTCTGACTCCGACTTCGGATGCTGCAAAGTTAACGCTAAGTCAACAACTGCGGGATGCCAGTTTTTCGGACCACGATTGGTCACCTGGCAATGTAAGAAGCAGACCTCTGTCGCTTTATCCACATGTGAAGCCGAATATGTATCTGCTAGCAGCTGTTGCTCCCAGATCTTGTGGATTCAGCAACAGATGCGCGACTATGGTTTGCAGTTTCTTACTTCTCCTACTTTTGTTGATAATGAGGCAGCTATTAACATAACAAAAAATCCTGTTCATCGCGCTAAAACGAAACACACTGAAATTCGTCATCACTTCATCCGAGATTGTTTCGAGAAGAAGTTGATACGAATTGAGAAAATCCGCACTGACGAACAAAAAGCTGATTTACGTACCAAAGCGTTTGATAAAACTCGTTTTCAATATCTTTTAAAACTGAACGGTATGAAGCTTTTATCGGTGTCGGAGGGGATTCTTGGCGTAGATGAAGGTACCACTGTAGATGATGTTGAAAAGCAATCTGCAATGGTTTGTCGATTTTTTACTTGTTTTGGTATTTAGGGGGAGATAGGTTATAATTTCAGAAAATACAAAAACAATAAAAAATTCAAAAACCCAAAAACATGAAATATTTCAAAAATCCAAAACAATAGAAAACCAAAAAAGAGCGTGTGTATAAAGGGAAAATGATAGTACATCAGCTAAACTGTTACGGCACGCTAAAGATTTGTAATGTTTAAAGTGTTAAACAGTCTCGCTGATGACATGCCGATAGGTTTTTACACATTTAGTAAGTTTGTTCGGGATATAAACCTAAATCATCACTTGCTTTTATGTGGGGAACATCTCTCGGATATATAGGTAACCCCTGAAATCCTGTTTGAAAGGCTCTATTTCTGACATACTAGGTCTTTGTACGTGATGATATCTGGGGTATTATACCGGGACTTCTGATTTTGCGGAAGCAATAGCCTAGTCCTCGTATAATACTCTACACTTGCTTTACTCTTAAAGCCAACCCTCAGCATAAAAAACGATGAAACATTGAAAAATGCTAATCATGTGCTGTTGAAAAGAAGATCCCCAAGGGGGACCAACCTAAAGTCGAGCCATCAACTCTCTGATTGAACGGAAGTTCTAGCCTGAGCTCTCATGGCCTCGCATTTACCCCTTACAGATATCATTAGTGTGCACTCACCTGTAAGACTGAATATAGTAGTCTGGATACGGGAGTATATTCTGAGGTGGTACACGCATATAATTTAAGATTTTAAAATACTAAATTCGTATCCTGAACAGATTGAAATTTGTGTGAAAACTTAAGAGGATCAGTATATCAGCAATCTAAGCGAATTGTTTAATTCTGAATACGAAATCAAGCTTAACGGTACTAGTAACTTGTCGGTAGCTGATATGATTCCCTAACATGCTCACCAAAAATTTGTTTGTAAAGAGTTTACATTTACTGCATTTCATTTCTGTTTAGCATTCTAGTCTAGAAACTTTATTCAAAATCCAAAAAGATTTTACATTTCTGCTTTATTTTATCAACAAACCAAAGTGGAAAGCTGATCTTCAGATTCGCAGTTTGTGGCAAATGCAGGAAGTTTATGAACTGGAAGATGGGTTGGGAGCTCATTATGATAAAACCTGAAAAATGAAATGTTAACACAAGTTCAATAATTTGAAACTTGTAATTTTCAGAACAATGTTTTGAAAACTGTTGAACAAAAGTCAGTTTTTCTTTGTCTCGGGTCAACCAAGGTCATTAAGTTGGACTTGGTAGGCAAATTAAGTACCCAGGGTCATTAACTTGGATCTGGATACTTAAGTGGATTATTACAAACTCATAAAAACAACAAAAGAAGTCAAAAAGTCAATAGGTCAAAATGCCAGGATTCTAAGAGCCAGGCAATAGTCCTGAACCTGTGAAAGCTTCAAAGCGAGATCCCCGTGGCTAAGCCTGAGCAAAGTTTGAGCCAGGTTATGATTCTAGAACGAAAGTTATTCAAGACTGCGATCCCAGCTTAACGAAAGGGGGAGTCTGAAGACGTAAGAGCCAGATACAGATTCTGGATCATCATTCAAGGGGGAGTTTGAAGATTGTAAAAGCCAGGTTCGGATCCTGTGGTCCATGCTAGCTGCTGATGCTGTTAAACTTAAGGAATCAAGAGATCTGATCAAGAGAATTAGAAGAGTCAGATTGCGATTCTGAAAGAGTAAGAGAGAAATAGGAGAGAAGAAAAAAGATTGAGGATGCTTACATTGTCAGATACTTTGGAAAGAGTGAGAAGACTGATCAAGACTGAAGTCTTGTCATACTGAAGACTCGTACCGAAGACTTCGTCAACATCCAAGGGGGAGTCTGTTGGTGTATATGTCTGTCGACTTCGTCTTGTATCGAGTCTTGTATTTAGATTGGATAGTGTTGGACCGTGTGCGACCCTAAATAGTCAGTTAAGGTAGTTCATCTTCATGTACAGAGGCGGAATCAATGTAAACAAAGTCACAAAAACTTTTCCTTTCAATTTCCTTCTCTATTAATGCTTTCTGAGTAAATT